>NC_084912.1:11408694-11708694 GCF_949316345.1 Pungitius pungitius | reverse complement strand
TTTGTGGTTGAATAAACTTGACGTATACCAAACTTGTAAAGCAGAGGTAAAGATAAATATTAGATTATTCCATCTGTGTTTACTGCTACACCCCAGGTCACTTCTGAGCTTGCTTTCTTGCAGCTGATGAAATCCATCGTGATGGTTGAAAAGGCCGTTATTGCCTCCAATGCGCACGTTGAGCTATTGGTTTGTTCTATGAATCAGCTTTTGCTGCATTTTTGCACTCGGAAATAACCACAAAAAATACACAGTAATTTCCACATGTGACAGGACTTCAGACGTGGAATTTTGGATTACCTTAATAGGATTAATGAAAACATGTGTCTCATAAGGTACAGACTTTACAAACCATGTGCTGAACCTCTTTAGAGGTGAATGCAGAGTGAGGCTTAACATTGTTACTTTTGCCTTAGAAACAATAGTGATCTGTTTTCAGTGATTATCGTTATAAACTGTGATGCAGGGCCCCCCTTGAAAATCTGCAGTTGAACTCTTTCACTCCCTGTTACAGCCAGAAGAGGGCGCTCCAGAAAATGTTCTTCTGTTTCCACCCCAGGAAAATCGAAATGAGTCACTACAGGTATAACATTGTGTGTGTGAGTGTGAGTGAGTGAACGTGGAAGTGGGGTAGATATTGTCATGCGTCTTTTCACAATAAACATGTAATCTTAGACAATCAGAATTTGGTTATGGCTCTCAATGGTGCCCCTAAAATAAACCCTTTTCTCTTGATGTTATTAGAGTGAAAAAATTAGATGTGTCTCTTATAGAGAAAAGAAGTGCAAAAATAAAGGAGTTCTATTTACTCTTTATACCTTTTACTTAATGTCGGTATCCCTTCAGGCGATACATTTGTTTTTGCAATACATATGGAATGAGAGGCTCATTATCAAGGTGTATTTGAATTAATTCTGACATTAATGTCACATATGCATTACTATGGAAAATGCATCCTCCAGAGGCTCGTGAATCTCTGTGACTAAACGTGTCCTAACTGCCCCTTTCTGGTTTTGCGAGCTGGTTGTCTATTTTATTGATTTATTTGTAAATAAGAAAGACAGTCAGCTTTCAGTGATAAACCACAGGTATCACTTACAGCTATAAACATTCAGTGTGATGACAGATTTTGAGTCTTTTATGTTTCTTACCCAAGAAGCGTTCAAGAGGAACACACAGTGTTTAAATCATATATCGTGTGTGCGTGTGTGTGTGTGTGTGTGTGTGTGGGGGCGGGGGGATCCTAATTAAGTGGCAAGGTGAAGGTCCATGTGTACAAATAATGTGATTCCTTAGCAACACCCAGAGGTCAAAGTTTGATGAAGTGTCAGCTTCATGCAGTATAGCGGATGCTGAGTTCCACTGTGTGTGTGTGTGTGTGTGTGTGTAACCTAAGCTGCTCTGAGTGAAACCTGACCCGCTCTCAGGGGGGTCACTGAAGGCCCAACCCTTGGCCTAAATCCCAGCATTCACCTGCAGAGGCACTGCCAGTCACTGAATGCACCGGGCCACATGACACAGTAGCTAGAGACAGGAGGGGGGGGGGAGAGGCTTGAGCAGAGGTGGATAAGGAGGAGGAGGAGGAGGAAATGGAAGGACGGCCCAGTGGACAGAGTTTACAGTAGAGGGGGAAAAGAAGAGGAGGAGGAGAAGGAGGAGGAAGTGAGCTGAGTCAGTACAGGGGAGGAGGATGTTTGTGTCGTCCTCTGGCTCAATACAACGCACAGAGCTCTGCAGAGGCTGCTCGTCCACTGAGCGAGGAACAAGGGGAGCAGAGCACCGCAGAGTCACGAAGCAGCCCCCGGCCGGTAAGTGCTCCACGGGGACGGGACATGACAGAGAGACAGAGAGAGAGAGAGAGAAACAGAGAGAGAGAGAGAGAGAGAGAGAGAGGGGACGTGTTGAAATATATACGCTGTGTCTATTTGCGTTTGAGCGCGCACGTGAGGGCGTGGTTTCTGCTGTAGCCCCGCCCCTCCCTGTTTACAACTGTCATGTGTTACATTTCTGTCAGCACACGTGCGCTGGCGGCCCGTATTAACTGTGAGTAGAACTGAATGACTGTTGGATAAGAAGCAGTTTCCAGGCAACCTCAGCTCGTGTTCAGTTTTGTTCCCGCGGGTAAATTAATAGCAGCCTTTCTGTGTGTGGGGTCAGGCTAACTAACGCAACGGCTCTGCTTTTCCGTTTCCACTTCCACTTCAGTCAATGGCCAGTGGGTGTTGTGAGTAGCTGTGCACTTGGATATGCGGTGCCACCTGGCTCTGTTGCTTATTATTCTGTTTTAGCAGGTCTGAGTGGATATACGTGATCTGTTTACATTATGACGTTATCTCTTCTGGAGGACATGGTGAGAAAGTTAAGGTCGAAAACAGGAAGCCCTAGACAAGCTAACATACAGCCATCTACTGATAACCTCCACATGTTCTCGTCTTCAAGGTGTGTTTTTATTATCCTATGACGTAACAGTAATTCACATGCACCTTTTTTGTTTTATGTTCTTTCTTTTTCCCCCCTGCAAACCAAACGTTTGCTTGCAGTAGTCTAAATGAATATGTCTAAAAATAACCTAATATGGATGATGGATGGCATACATAGTGAAGAGTGTGGAGAAAGGAAGCATTTGCAAGCATTCTATAACAATCTTTTATTAAAGGACTTGTGCGGTCAAGGTTGTATTTTTGGGTTTGTCTAAGCACAATTCCTGTATGTGATCCTCAATCTGTGCTGAATGTGTCACACAGAGGACACACTTGGTAGGTGAGGTGTCCTCAGGTGAAGACCATCTCATTTTTATTTCACCACGGCAATGGAATATTAATGTAGCGAGAAGGCAAGTAAAAAGTTAATTTACAACTCCATAAAGGTATTCATAAATTCCTCGACATGACAATCCCCTTCGTCTGTGTGCAGCCATACTGTCTACTACGAGTTAATAAATAATGAATGAACAGATTCCATTCTGAATCTCAGAGGATTCTCAGCTCAGAGCATCAGTTTTTTTCTTCTTCTGCACTCGCACGTTAAATCAACTCTCGTTGTGATTGGCTAAAAAGGGGGACTCTGTGAGAGTTTAAGGGCGTCGTTACAGCTGCACATGTATACATGTGTCTGGACAAGTTCACATTTGTTTGCACCTGCGCACATCAGTTTATACGTGACTGGGAGAAATAATGGAAACTTTCCCTGGTGTGAACTGAGGCGGCGTATGTGGGAGGAAATTCCACAGTTGAGTGTTGTGTGTTGTGCGGGCTGTGTCGCTATACAATGTGGTCCCACAGCCAAGTGTTGTGGTGTGAGGCTGTGGTTGAATTCGGCCCATCAAGCAGTTGGACGGACGGAAAGGAAAAACAGCAAAGGCAAAGCGCTCCATGTTCTGGCGACACACACGCTTTTCAGTCGCATAATAAAGACAGTACCTCCCTTTAAATCCTAATTATGAACATGTAACAAAGGTGAGAATTAAAGGGAGTGAATTGCATCTTAATTAAATGCTCTGGATAATGATTAAACAACTTGAACTTGATTATCCTTGTCATAATCCGGCAGGGCCGGTTTGCCTTTAATGATTAGTTTTACTTACTTGGTAAAAGGTTTTGTTGTGCCAGACTTCCTTGTAAGGTGGGAAGCACCAGAATGTAAGTGCAGTGTAAACAAAGCTGCAGAGAGCGTGGCATAACTTCTAGGCTGTGATGCTGCTAATAATCTTTAAAAGAAAAGCCAATCTAGTAACAGCAGTAGAGGCTCCAGTGACCTTTGTATTACCTTTATGTCATAGTGCAACACATGGGTGGAGTTATTTGTTTGATGTATTAGACCATTCAATCTGTACTTGCTCATATGATTGCATGCAACATGCTCACACTGGTTTAACTCCACACTGTGTCACTTGTTATGCATCAGAGACTCGAGCGTGCAGCCCACCTCATTCATGTTTTGCCGGCCCGCAGGTCGAAGCTCCTGCTGAGAGTTTGACTTGGAGGGACGACCGAGCGCTTCTGACCGACGGCTCGCCCGGCCGCCAGAGTCTGCTGTCCGAACCGGTGCTCCCAGACATCGCGGTCATCACCGGAGTGGAGGAGAGCACACGTGAGTCCGGAGACGCGGATGAGCTCGAGTTTCCACACGACCTGCTGCCCAGCCTCGACTTCAGCAGCGAGTTCCACATCTGGGAGTCCTCGTTGGGGTAAGTTGATCTGTTGCACAAACGCACACAGTCATGCGGGTAACACTTGTTATCACAAAAAGGAGAAAGACAAGTTCTTTCCAGTGGCTGTTCCGGGAAATATTAATCATTTTATTAACGACATGTTTGCCTTCCCGTTGTACTTCAGCAGGTATTCTTGAGCAATCAATGTTAGATCCACAACAACTCGGTCCCACAGAGTTTTGTCCATGCTTTCTCACTGCTTTAAAGTAGGGAAAAGATGGAATCCCAATCAAAGTTTTTGTATGTACAGAGATTTGTAACGCAACGCGAGGGATTTATTCCTTCCCCCGAACATGATCTTTATTGTCTATTTAGTCCAAAGATTTAATGTTATACAAAAGCAATTCTTTGTTGGAGTTCTCCATTGTTGGACACACCCATTCCCTGGTAATTCTGCAGTTTTTTTTCTTTGAAGCATCCATCCATGTGCTTTCTAACACTCACCAGGGTTAAAGTCTATCCCAGCATGCACTTGGTATGAGGCAAACAATGTCCATGCATAAGGTGCCAGTCACTTGGGGGGCTAACACATTTAAAGACAAGGTGATTTAGATTCTACCAGCATTCAACTTAAGTCTTACTTAAGCTCATACTTGCCTTCACTCTGTAGTAACAGTACACAGTTTATCAAAGTGTTGGTATTCTATATAAATACAATCTATTGATCAGATACATCCTTACCAGTTGCAGTTTCACGATCAATAGTAATTTAATTTTGTAGTAATGTATTGGATACTCAGTTGACTTGCTTCATGGCCCTACGGGAACAGATTTGTAAGAATCACGCCGTCAAGGTGGAAGCTAATCAAGTGTCCTTGTACATGTGTGGTGTGGGTTTGTTTGTAGCAGAGCTCAGACTAGCTCAGGTGAGAGGAAATGTGAGCAGGGGAACCCCCTGCTGGCAGGCCCGCAGCACCACATGGACAGTCGACCACCGGGGGCTATAGATGCAAGGTACCAGGAAGACAAGACTCGGCATGATGGGGGAGAGTCGGGCGTCTGCTGTGGGTTTGTGGGAGTGTGTTCAGCAGGGAGGCTGTAAAACCCGGGGTGCATGGAGTGAAACAAACCGCTGATATTGCCCTTGTGAGTGTTGTTTGGCTGAGTAGACTTGGCTTGAGGCGTAGCCCTTATTAGGGGCTTGGGTGAATTATCAACTGACTTAATATTTTGTGTTGTCTGGCATTCTGGTCTTGTCTGATGGCTTAAGGTTGATTTCACTAATTTGACTAAGGTTTTAATGTGGTCTGACAAATCTGGCGCTAGAATACTCGTCATGGCTTGATTTGAAACAATAAGTTTAATATGAGGGCAACACGGTGACAAAGTTAATTCTGTCAAATGATCATAAAGTAATTAGGGACTATTTGGGAACTACTATGAGGTACCTTTTGACCTGGGATGCACATAAAGAGTACACTGCCTAATAATGTAGATCTGTGAGACACACCTGGTCCGTTCCTCTTCACCTAGCCAGGCAGGCAACAGCTTGTTGCTTAGCACAACGTTCCAGCTGCAAACAGTTCTGTCGTATTTGCTGCTCCTCCCTTTTGGTGAGGAGTGCCAGGTGAATAAGATGCAGGCTTGAGCAGCAGGTCGGTGAGGTGAGTAACATGTTTTTTAGGCCTTAAGTTTTGTGTCTGCAAGCCTGTGTGCTTAGAAAAATAAATAAACTGGTGACTAGTAACCTGCAGCGACGCTTAGTGACATTATTTCTCACATTGTTTATTCACATCTCAACGTGAATAATGACTATGGTGGTTGTTTTATTGATTAAATACATGCATGGGTGGTTTTGTGGGATTGCAGATTTCAAGTAACATTAAATAATGATGGTGGATCGAAACATTTAGTCAGGCTTAAGGATTACGATGGTTCCTCATCATTTTCCTTTGCTGCCAGACAATGACTCAGCAGCTACAACTGACTGGCACCAAGCTCGCCCAATTGTTAAAGACTATATTTCAAGCACTCTCATATGATGATGCTATCTCTAGGGAGTTCTGCAGGGCAGTCCCAATGCTTTTGATAAACAATAAATTATGAGGCAGTCTTTGTTTTGATGAATTGAGGCACTGAGGTTTTTTGACTTGTTACAGCGTTTATGACCATCCCTTCACAGCATAGAGTTGTCTAGTCATTACAGCAATCATAATGACGGTATTTCTCAGCATACATAATCATAGTACACAACAGCTGTAGCTAGAACAAAGTACTTGCTACTTGTAGTGCTGGGTTCAAACTTTAAAGGTAAGCATGAAAAATAATGGCGTTCTTTGTTGTTTGGCTTCTTTTACAATTACATAAGCAGGTGGTCACATCACATTATGGAAATAATAATTAATAGCTTTCTGTTATGATTATTTGCATAGGTGTTTTGTCCAGGACCATAATTTGGTGTGTATGAACAGACTTGCATGTTCAATATCAAGCATATGCTCAGAGAAAGCTGGTGTTGGTTCTTGTGGGGGAATGTACACCTCGGAAAAGGCATTGCGAGTACAATTGTGCATTGTGTGTTGTGTGTGCATATTGGGGAGTGCTGTGACTGAACATAGGCTCTCTCCCAAAAGCGGCGCTTTGTGGCATCGTGGAATGAACAGCTGTCTGCCAGCCAGACTCTTAACTGTGTCACCCTACCCTTGCCGTAGGCCTCATGACAGCGACCCAGTTTTCCCAGATGCTCAGCCTCAGCCTGCTGCCACACCTTACCAGGTGGCCCAAACCGTGACCCCTCCCGTATCCCTGCTCCTCGACCAGGAGCTCCGAGAGGCCTTCCAGCAATGTGAAGAACAAATGGCCTCACTGGGCATATTTAATCCCACAGAGCCTCCAAGCACCACGTCTCAGATGCTTCATGTAGACAGGAAAACTGGAGAAGGGGTGGTTAATAAATCCATTGAGTCATCGCCACCTCCTCCAATCGTTATCCAGCAGGGACATAGCAACGGGGTCCATGGAAACAAGAGTACACACGGAGACAGTGAGGCAGCAAAGAGTCAGGCGGATACAGTTGTGTTTAGTTTCAGGGATTACATATTGGGCACTGAGAGTAGTGCTACGGCAGCAAAGAAAGAGAGTGAAATAAAAGCAAAACAGAGTCTGCATGAACGTCCAGAGATGAAGACGGACAAAGAAATAAAGATGGTGGAGCAGAAGGAAACACCCACGCAAACACAATTAGAAATAACTAAAGATGTATTTAAAGAAACTGACAGTTGTATTCCTCTCTCCGAGCACAGAGACAATTTTAGAGAGGAGCGAGTCAACTCTTATGCAGCCGTTGAGGAACATTGCACTCTGGATTGTAATACAGTGATTAAGGAGGAAGGTACAGAGGCAATCACAGAGACTGTAGATACCAAGGAAGACAATTGCGCTGATGAATCCAGTAATTGCATTTTTGAAAAAGAAGAGACGGATGATTTAGTTAATGAAGGCAGTAAAGATGCTTTCACAGAGACAACAACACGAGCAAACAATTACAGTGAAGAGGATCAGCAGTCAAACACAGACAAACGGATGAATTTGTGTGACAAACATGTCGGGCAAGACAGCAAGGTGAAGAAGAAAGCAAAAAAGAAACAAAGGAAAAAAAAAAAAGTGGAAGAGAAGCACGCTGAGACTGAACATAAAGCACAAACTCTAGTACAACCTGAAAAAGATTTCAAGGACGTATCTCTCAAGAATGCAGGAAATCACAAAGGTTCAAATGCAAATATCAAACCCGGGACACAGGCAGATGGTCAGACTGTGATTTGTGGGGAGCAGCCTGATAATGGGTGTGACTCCAAGCAACAGCTGAGTCCCGGGGGAAGCCCCAGCCCCCCACGATCCTCCCCTCACAGCAGGCAGGATCATCTTACTGACTCGATCTGTTCACCTGTGTCCAACCAGGCTTTTTCACATAGCCCCCATCAGTCAGATAAACACAACCCCACGGATGCCCCATGTGGCATTAATCACAGCTCAGACGAAAGCCTGCATGTAACCGAATGTGTCATTGATAACCAAAATACACCAGGGACTCGTGTCCAAGTTATCAATGCATCTGTTCATCCTGAAAAGAGATCATACCCACAAACCACTGAGGCTAAAGTTACCTCCGAGGCAGCGATACTCTCACATGAGAGTCACGGCCCACTCTCAAACACCCAAACTTGTGTGGGAGCGAGCGGTGTGGAGAGTGCCCTTGAAGAGGCTTTAGTAGTCGTTGCTGCGTTGCCACTGGCAACACCCGCGATGCCAGAAGTGATAGAAAGCAAGGGAGAGGGAGAAAGCGAGAGGCGTGATTCACTGGAGAGAGTGGCTACTGTAGCAATCGCAGAGAGGGAGAAAGCAGTAGGAGACAAAGATCTGGTAGGAGGAGTAGAGAAATGCCCCGGAGAGAAAGAAGGACTCCTGGACAGCCTTCCTCCGCTCGCATTAATCTGTTCACAGGGCGAAGAGGCAGAGGCTGCGTTTAAGGAAAGCCGCAGCGTCAAAATGCCACACAGCTCGACTGACACTGAAATGAAGGGAGCGAGAGGGACGAGCGCTCGCAGTCCAGATACGGAGATGCCAGCAGAGGAGGGAGACGGAGCAAAGGAGGCTCCCCTGTTAGCCGCCTTTAGCGATACTCCTCCCTTTGGGCTACTCGCTGGTCCTGATTGTCTGGATGACAGAGCTGCGCGATCGGAGGGAGGAGGAGGAGGAGGAGGAGGAGGAGGAGGAGGAGGAGGAGAGGATGTGGGAAGGAAAGCCGGACTGACCAAAGTGCACAGTCTATTCAGCCAGCCAGAAGGCTCCGCTAGCGGGGTGTCATCAGCTGAGACTGAGTCGCGTCCGCCCACTAATGTTGCCGAGTCACAGCTGAGGTCACAGAGCTGGAGTGAGCCGATTGCTGCCATCTCTGGGACCTTCTGCACTGAACAGGATCGTCTCCCTCACCGCAGCCGGGAGCAGCACGCAGCAGCAGCAATTTTACCTCTCCTCCCTCATTCTGAACTGAGCTCCGGCGACACAAACAGAGGGGATCGGGCCGATCTCGGAAATGATTTGACTGCAGAGGATGCCCCGTCTTTGGGACGCACTTGTGAAAAGTCATCCACCAAAGAGGCAGAGAGTAACTACAGCCGAGTTGTCCTGCCTCTACTTTCACCTCAGGTCCAGCCTGAGAGTAGCACAACAGAAACCGGGACAGCTGAAAGTGCTGCTGAGTTCCAAGCTCAAGCCCGGAACCAGAGCAAAAGAGGAGCCATGTCGGTTCTGGGTGGGCACGTAGGTGACAGCAGTAGAGGCACCAGTAGAGGCAACAACAGAGTTCACTTTGCAGACTCGGTGAAACAAGAAGGCGGTTCCTCTGTGGTTCTAGGGCCCATGGCGGTGTCGACTATGGACTGCGCCTCTCTGCCTCCCCTGACTGTACATGAGAGCTTGCACTATCCCGTCGTCGAGGCCAGCTACACCTTCCCGGACTTCCTTCGCTTGAAGAAGTCAGAAATCGCCGCGGATGGACTAGCAACGCGGCGCTCGGCCGACTTTCCAAAGCCACAGAAAGATGTCCTTTTGGATGAAGGAGGTAAAGGGACTAAACACACCGGGGAGAAGATTAACGTGGATCCAGTGGATAATGAAAACTTAAAGACAAACTCTGTGGATTTAAAGTCGGTGGACACAATCTGCTCAAAACAGCACCCAAGTGCAACCGAGAGGAGTCAGACTGAGGACCTTTCACAACGAGTAGAAAGATCCACCTCTGATGCCGATAATTCAACAGTTGAAAAGGTGTCAGCAAAGGGGACAAAGAACCCAAAGGGGGACACAGAGAAGGGAGCCTTTAATCCGGGTTTGTTGACTGCGAAAAAGGTAAATAATTTACATGCTGAGTCTCAGGAATCCCCTTTAGTCAGTGATGAAGGTAACCGACATCCTCTATCCTCATGTTCTTTGTATCCAGCTGACGATGTTACCCGCCAGCCTTTAAGCGATGTCTCTGCTGACTTACCTGGTGAGCAGCTCTCTACTGACCTTGTGACCTGTTCAGATACTGAAACTGTGTTCATGATCCGCACAGCATCTCCTCAGACAAAGCCCAAGGACCCAAATGATCAGCCTCCCACCCAATTGGATCAAACACCTCCTCGTGAACAGGTTGCCATGGATGCCATGGAGATCAAAAGTCACTCTTATGATCTGACGACGGAGGAATCAGTGACTTCAGAGGAAGTGACAGTCTGTGCTCTGTCAATTCCTGTTATAGAGCAATGTTCCAGTAACTCTTCTTTAGTGCTGCGGCCTCCTGGCCCAATGTTGAGTCACTTGGAGTTCATCACCGACAGTGATATCTCACTTCCCGAGCACACAGATGACTGCGGTGCTGATCGTGACGCCACCAAAGTGGAGGGAGGAGCTGATGGCAACAAGACCAGGGAGATGACTCCCATGTCTTTAGCACAGGATCTGCAGCACGGCGATGAGACTAATTTAAAACTGGAGGACGGAAATTATACTATGGAATCTGTCGCTGAACTTGACAACTCTGCATCTAGCAATAGGAATATTCCATTTCCACTACCTCAACCAAAAGGTTGGTGTGATGATGGAACTCCTCAATCTTACACTGAGTCAGGCCCTACTTTCCTCAAACCCAGTATTTTTGAAGCCTCCATTAAGGAGGATCTCATCAGCATCAGCTGCCTAAGCAGTTCTGACCTGTCTACCAAAGAGGCTTATGATGACGTTAAACAAAAAGATATGAATAAGAAACCGGGCGATCAGACCTCTGTGGTGTTTGCGGAGAAAAATGAAAAAGTTGAAGAGGTGACAATGGATAATCTAAAGGAAGCAGCAGACCTCGACAAACTGCAGACAGGAAAGACCGTCAAAACACCACAACAGTGTACTGGGCCAGATGAAGAGGCTGTAGAGGAAGTCCTGCAGCTACCACATGAACATAACCTTCAGAAGACTGAATCAACAGTAATGGGTATTAAGGATGGAGAAACTAAGATTGACTTTGCATCTAAAAGCCTGACTGAGACTTCTTCCTCATCTGCCTTGAAACGTTCAGCGTCTCCTAGAGAGGGGCTAAGCTCTAAGGTAGAGTCTGGTATCGAACCTCACACTGTTTTTCCCCTGAGTTTGTGCCAAACACCGACAGCAGCAGCGGAGCGCTGCTCCGACAGGGCCCCGGCACCAGATGCGAGTGCAGCTCTTGGCCAATCACGGTCCACGCCAGAGCCAAACTGTTTTGCTCAGCAACAGGAGCAACCGCAGTGGCCTCTGGGAACAAGACATCCCACGGAGGAATTATCAGGTGACCGTCAAGAGCAGGGAGAAAAGACTAACAGTCAGCCAATCCAAGCACTGGTTTTAGGGGGGTCAGGGGTGGTCGAGGGAGCAGACAGCTCAATTTGGAGTGTGTGTCAGTCAGGAAACGAGGGTGAGTTGATCCGTGATGGCAGCAGTGGTGACGATCGAGGCAAATCTACAGCAGCTCTTGATGGGGTTTATGTGCCGTCTCACCTCGCCAGTGATGTTGACGAGAGTGGAAGGGCGGCTGAGAGAAACGTCTCTGCTGACATAGTGAGAGGAACGGACTCCTCTCATGCACGTGAGATAAAACACGGGATGAGCGAGAATAAATGCCCTGCGTTAGCGGTGGCTGGGTCAGATACAGACACTGGGTTTGCGAGTGTGCCGGTTTGTAAAAGTCAGCAAAATGGCAATCCATCACCTGACTGTCAAGACCAACATGGAAAACAAGAGACCTCCAAGAACACTGCGGTATCTGTTGAGTCAGCATCACAGGAACCTGAGGCATCACTTGTCCAAACAATTGTTTCATCAAAGTTCAGCACAGACAGTGAAGGCATTCATCCAGTGGTTTCACCTTGTGAGAACCAGGCAGGAGAAATCCACACAAGCATGTCCAGTACTCTGGTTGTGCAAGCAGGATCCGGGGAAAAGGATTTCAGGGCTGAAAATGCGAAAAGCAACAGTGGTGTAACCGGGGAGTGTGAAATTCAGGATACAGTATTCGAGCCTCCTGAACTACAAAATGCTAACAAAACAACGGCCACACGAAGCAGCCCAGCAGTACAAACACCCATAAAAGGCCCCGATGTGGAGGAGATCACAAAGGAAGATAGAGCAGCTTTTGGCGAAGAGAAAGCTAGCAGCCAGGGACGAATTGAGATAAAAGCAGTGAACAATGAGGCAACGACAAGGCAGGAGGTCACAAATCAAACTGGGAGTGCTAAAGACAGAAGCTCATTTGGTGTTTCTGAGGCATCAGGAAATGACGCCCCCCCGTACGAAGGAATGTCCGATGGAAAAGAACAAGTGTTTGTGAACACAGAGGCTGCCGATGTGTCGCAGGGTCAAACGGCCGGGAAGCCAGAAACAAACTGGATTCAAGCATTAAAGGAGGCTGCGAAGCTTTCGCAGAGTAAACATGAGACATCAAGGTAAACACAAGAGCATGCAAATGTGTCTGAAAATGTCATATAACAATCCAAGATTAGAGGAGTACACGTGAAACTTGACATAAATTAAACTATGTTGATAATTCGTTATAACCACATGTCTGAAATTGGAGGTCGTGAAGGGATTAATGTTTCCCAGAAAGTAGTATGTTGGCATGCTGTCACATATCATCTTTTAATTATATCAGAGGGAGAAAGGCACATGTTAAATCAAATTTATTTTTGTATAATCAACCACAGCTTAAGAAGTATGAATCGGGTGGAGCGTTTACATGTATTTTGAGTTGTCATGGCTTGTAAATCTGTGAGGTTACCAGTTAGTTTGCTTTAGTTTATTTCCAACTTAGCATTCCAGTAACACCATGTCCGGAGTCTGGAGTGATATTACAGAGAGCTGTGTGACAATGAATATGAATGAGGAGCTAAACACAGAGCTGCACTTTGTTTTGACTTGAGCTCGGGTCAAATGACTGTGCCTTTTGAAGTCTAATGGAAGTAATGCTTCCCTTTATATTCAAAGAATGACATCAGCTGTGACATCGGCCCTGCTCTCCAGGGCAAGAATGATCCTTTTCTCGCAGTCCTGACCACAATGCAACAACTGCACAAACACACCTACTGTACCTACAGTATTTCTGCACACACAAGCCCTCTGACCACACAAACACACATATTTGCTATTTGTCAGTCAATTCTTCATCTGCTGTAAACTGAACAACATGTCTCTCAACTCCCTCTTCTCTTGCCTTGTTTTTCCAGACCTCTTCCATCTCTGGAGTCCCCTCAACTAGAGTTTCTTACTCCGACTGAAGAACTAGCAGCCCCTTGGAGACAAGCGGAGATCCATCCACCAGAACGAGCAGCGGAGAATACAACCGAGACAACAGCTTTGAATATTTTGAAAAAGCCAGTGGATCTTCCCAAACCTTTAACGAAGACAGCAGAGCTCCTAGAACCGACTCAGAACACAAACGTGGTGTTCCTAGAAGAAGAGGAGAAAGTAGAGCTCCTGAAAGCAGCACAGCAGACAGTAGAGCTCCTAGAAGAGGAGGAGAAAGTAGAGCTCCTGAAAGCAGCACAGCAGACAGTAGAGCTCCCAGCAGAGGAGGAGAAAGTAGAGCTCCTGAAAGCAGCACAGCAGACAGTAGATCTCCCAGCAGAGGAGGAGAAAGTAGAGCTCCTGAAAGCAGCACAGCAGACAGTAGATCTCCTGGAAGAGGAGGAGAAAGTAGAGCTCCTAGAAGAGGAGGAGAAAGTGGAGCTCCTGAAAGCAGCACAGCAGACAGTAGAGCTCCCAGCAGAGGAGGAGAAAGTAGAGCTCCTAGAAGAGGAGGAGAAAGTAGAGCTCCTGAAAGCAGCACAGCAGACAGTAGATCTCCTGGAAGAGGAGGAGAAAGTAGAGCTCCTGAAAGCAGCAGAGCAGACAGTAGATCTCCTAGAAGAGGAGGAGAAAGTAGAGCTCCTGAAAGCAGCAGAGCAGACAGTAGATCTCCTAGAAGAGGAGGAGAAAGTAGAGCTCCTGAAAGCAGCAGAGCAGACAGTAGATCTCCTAGAAGAGGAGGAGAAAGTAGAGCTCCTGAAAGCAGCAGAGCAGACAGTAGAGCTCCGAGAAGAGGTGAAAGTAGAGCTACCGAAAGCAGCAGAGCCTCCAGAAGAGCTCCCAGAACCAAGAAGGGAGCCACAAACTTCCTCAGAAAAACTGCCAACTGAGCTCCTTAAATCAACAAAAAGCCCAAAAGAGCTCCCAGACCCAACACATAATGAAATAGAGAACCCAGAACCAACCAAGGCGTCAACAAAGCCACCTGAACCAGAGAAGCGGCTGAACAGGGAGCAGCCGGAGGAGCCAAGAGAAACACCTGTAGAGATCCAACCTGAGGAGCCATTTAACTTTCCAGCAGTCCAGGACCCTGCTGAGGAGCGACAGGACAGCGGGTGAGTGTTAACTGACTAATCCCGGGAGTGTTTCCCGAAAATCTTTCTTTGTCCCTGTGTAGAGTTCATGGGGAAAGCCTCCTTCACCAAGTTGGTGTAATGTCTCCCCGTGAGGCTGCTGCTCCGTCACAGTTCAGTCAGTCTGGATTAAAAATGCATGACTCTGTAATCCCCTATCAACTCAAATCTCAGGATTATAGCCTTTAACCAGGAAGAACAACAGGTTTATGGGGTGGAATGGTAATTTGGGTTTTTCAACAGCAAAACAGACATCACGGTGATTTGTGTATGAATTTTTAGACCTGATTTATCTTTAAACATATCCTTACATGGATGTATGAGAGACATTGTATTGCAGCTACTTTATTTGTGAAAAGGGAGAATCGCAGGGGGACATGAGCTGTACAGCTCAGCTGTGCTGCCTGTCAAACACTTAAAATGGATTTCCATGCGCTGGTAGATTCCCCTCGTGGGTTTGTTTGGCTTTAGACACCACGAGGACGTCTGGTAGGTTTTTACGGTCTGCAGCGACAGTTGATTTGACAAGAAGAGTGGGATAGATATATATGTTTTAATGGACACAGTCAACCATTAATGTTGTTAAAACTCTTGACTCAGTTAAATGTGCATAGTAAGCCAGTGTGTTCAGTTTGTTGGTGATTCAGTATTTATTCTAACATTTGAATAGCTCTGGCTTGAACTGCCTTTCCAAGCATGTGCTTCTTTTACTTCATATGTCAGTTTTTATGACATATTTTATGTTTCTCCTGTTTATTTACTGTGAGTTGCTTTTTGATATATTCTAATTCAGCAAAATCATTGCTGCATTCATTTTCAACTAGCTTTAGCTTTTCCAAGATTTCCTAGTTATGTCTTAGCCTCCCACATACCAGAGTAGCACTTGTTGCCTGTCAGTCACAATACTTGTCTCATCACTGCTGTTGGAGACATAGAGGTGGTTTCAGAGTGAGAGTGAGGTGGAGTGACAGTGCTATTTCCACTATAGGTTTCATCCATAGATAAAGTTACACTTGGGTATGTCTGCCAGACACCGAAATATGACTGCATGGTCAATGATGTATTTGTGTGTGTGTGTGTGTGTGTGTGTGTGTACATATGTTTTTTTCCCCCGCCCCAAGAGGCTGTCCTAGCTGTCAGTCCTGCTCAGTCTGTGCGGCTTTGTGAACTGAAGCCTGTAGTGGGAGGAATTTAGGCAGGCACTCAGCCCCACTGCAGTCATTTGCACAGACCAGACGGAGTGGAACAAAAGCCAGAGTTCAGAGAAACACTTGAGCACATGTGCCGCGGTGTGAGTGTGTGGGACTGAGTCGGTCGGAGCCACGGACAGGCGAGAGAAGGACTGGGACGTGCATGTATCGGCCCGGGGGTTTTGGAGTCCACCAGTTGCTCAGCAGAAGTCATTTGTCATTTAAAGTTTGTGATGAATTCCTCCCCGCCCGAAATCTGGGTAAGAAGTAGGATTCTAATTTGTCCAGTCTGTGTGTGTGTGTGTGTGTGTGTGTGTTTAAGTCCCAGCAGGTTGATGCAACAGATGGTCTGTAGGTAGCTAGTGCTAATGACGCTCTGTCTCAGCTGACCTCACCAGATGGGAGGAGGGGAGGGACAGACACAAGCCGAAGGGGCAGAAGGTGGAAAACAACAAAGTGTACAAAAAAGATAAAGTTACAGGTTAGAGCATGCCGTGGTCCCCTGAGGCTGCCGGGACATTACAGTAGTAGTAAAGATACTTTCTAGATACTGTGTTTGAGTTTTCCAAATATGTTCCTGCAAAAATGTTTAAAAGCAATTATTTGAGGTGCAGCAGGAAAGGGCCACATAATGATTTGTTATAAAACATCAAACATTAAAGTGCCATAGTAACTTTTTTTTTTAAACGTGGTGCAAATGATTTTTATAAAATGTAGTAAAATCTTTTGTAAAGCCATTTTTACTCATAAAACACTGCGGGAATGACTGGAGTGGAAAGAGAATTAGGATGTGCTGTGGCCCACACTGTACTGTAAATAGACTAGTTGTCATGACAATTTGTAGGTTGAAGTGTTTTTTTTTGCTGGCGTAAATGAGGTGGATAATCATCCATTCAATCACACTAGAACCCCTTTAAGTAATAACTGAATGTCTGTAGTCACTGAAGGGAATTATTGATTATTTATTCAGTATGTGTTTGCAATAGATACAATGCGTTGTTGGCTGTTGGATGTGTGTGTGTGTGTGTCTGGACAGTATGAGGTAGCTGCTGGCTGTTTGACAGCAACGGCCCTTCCATTGTTACCGGATAAAAAAAAACACTTTTCCAAGTGCTTTCAGCTGGTTTTATTTACAGCTTTCTGTTTACCATTAGACACCCTGCCCTGACTTGCTGTCGTTCGTGTCCAGCCTTTTCCCGTAGATTACGTTAAACGTGTGTGCGTGCAGGTTGGAGAATCGTTTTTCGTTCACTGGATGGTGCTAGAAAACCACAACATTAAACAGCTGGACTGGCTTTGTAAATTCTGAAATCAAGAACTGTTTATGAGGTTAGCTTGAGTAACGCCCTGCACAAAACTACTGGACAGCCTCCAGGTGTTAATGCCAACAGTAAAACTACACTGGCGAGAAGTAGTGTGTTGCTAAAGAATGGTATCTGTGCTCTGTCTAACTCGTTGCATTTACTTTGTAATGGTTATATCAGGAATAAGTTGTTAAAAAGCTCAATCTGTTTACCTGAGTGTTAGCCGGCGGTATCTCCATGTACAAGCTATAACCAGTAAATACTGCGGGGTAATTCTGTTTTTTTCGCCTGATTCATTTTTCTATCTGCTCTATTGTAGTTTTTGTCCGTTTTTGGAGGCCATCTTTTGAAGTTGTATTACAGTTTGCCCCAACTATGTTGTGCTTTGGTTGTTTCTATTTCCAGGCTTCATGTGCCAAGTTGGCCACAGATGGTGACATATGTATAGCTTTGGCCTGCTGGTAGTAGTCACTGACTGAGGATTGGTAACAAGTGGAATGAGACCCAATTAAAATTCATGTATGCATTTGCTGGACATTTCCTCCCTTTGCAGACATCGGGTATCAATTAGAAAGTCCTGTCCT
This sequence comes from Pungitius pungitius, assembly GCF_949316345.1. NCBI lineage: Eukaryota > Metazoa > Chordata > Actinopteri > Perciformes > Gasterosteidae > Pungitius > Pungitius pungitius. The sequence continues at coordinate 11,690,985 of NC_084912.1, read as the reverse complement.
TCTAATGGCAACCAGATTTGTGTTGGACGTAAACTATGACTTGCTACACCCTGAAGAAAAGCACACGCCCTCATTAAATGTTATTAAGTTCTGACTTCACTGGAGAGAGGGAGATGGAGAATAACAGAGCTCAGTATCAGTCTGACATGAGCTGGGAAGGACGTTTGGAAAGTGCTGCTCAGCAGACGGTCCACCTGGTGCTGGAGTTCTGTTCCGTATGTGTGCTTTTAGCTGATGGAGGAATGGTGAAGCTCTCCTCTGCAGAAGAGGCTACTGGGGTATTTTTAGAGCTAAACAGGAGGCCTGCCCCAAGTGGGGAACAGCTGCATGGGCGTCAGATTAGAGAGCCTATCACTCCTGATAAGACGGGCAGGGATCAGGGCCAAATCCACTCCACCAGGTGGCCATTGATGACAGAGCCAGACCTCCTCAAGCAAGTAGAGCGTGCAGGGGAAACATGGATTATCATATGAGGGGACTAATGAGAGGGGCTACCGTTGCTTCCTATCTAAATGGCACAGCGTACTTGGGATGGTTGTGGTGTGCATTTTAGGTTTAGGCAGATTACATACGAGTGCGCTTTTAGAGACATTTTCCATTTATGGTTTGTTTTCCCGAAGGCAAGTGAAGCGTGAAGCTTTCCGAATCTCTCTTCTTGGGCTTCTTGTGACCGGTCAGCTTGTTGATGTTTGGCTCTCCTTCCCCTGCAGGTCCTCCCTCGCTGAGCAGGCAGGGAGAGGCGACAGAGTCCCAGCCTCTCCTCCACCCCCTTCCCCCGAATACCACCTCTTACCCGCCATCCCTGCTCACACTCACGAAGCACCACCAACCCCACCTGCATCTCCCTGCTTTCCTCCTGCTCCTCTACCAGACCCCGCCTCCCCAGCGTTAAATCCTGCTTCCCAGTGTGAGGACCACTGCCCCGCCACAGCACCCTGCCAGGCTCCTTTGAGGTACGCACATGAACTCAGCCTGACTCTGACTGCTTCTCAACCAGCCCGTTGAGGCAACGCTCACTCCACTGCAGAGTTTCTAATCAGTTTTCCCGTGTGGCCCCTCTCCTCGCTACGTCTGTAGATTTTGTCCGGTGTTGACACTAGTCCTTTTAGCCTGCTTGATGAAAAGTAGCCATGTCTTATCCTTTCAACCCCGGCTCAGTTACACTACAGCATTAAATCGACATCTGGATAACCTCGTAGATGTTGATTATCAGAGCACCAACCAGCTGCTGGCTCATGCTTCATGTTTACCATACAGAAATGAGAGTGGTGTTAACATTCTTGTCTAACTGTCGAGAGGGAGGCAGTTTAGCACATACCCGTATCACATCAGGAAATAATCAGAATGTTTAAATATTACGATTAGCAATTAAGAAATACACTCACCGGCCACTTTATTAGGTACCCCATGCTAGTAACGGGTTGGACCCCCTTTTGCCTTCAGAACTTCCTCAATTCTTCGTGGCATAGATTCAACAAGGTGCTGGAAGCATTCCTCAGGGAGTTTGGTCCATATTGACATGATGGCATCACACAGTTGCCGCAGATTTGTCGGCTGCACATCCATGATGCGAATCTCCCGTTCCACCACATCCCAAAGATGCTCTATTGGATTGAGATCTGGTGATTGTGGAGGCCATTTGAGTACAGCGAACTCATTGTCATGTTCAAGAAACCAGTCTGAGATGATTCCAGCTTTATGACATGGCGCATTATCCTGCTGAAAGTAGCCATCAGAAGTTGGGTACATTGTGGTCATAAAGGGATGGACATGGTCAGCAACAATACTCAGGTAGGCTGTGGCGTTGCAACGATGCTCAATTGGTACCAAGGGGCCCAAAGAGTGCCAAGAAAATATTCCCCACACCATGACACCACCACCACCAGCCTGAACCGTTGATACAAGGCAGGATGGATCCATGCTTTCATGTTGTAGACGCCAAATTCTGACCCTACCATCCGAATGTCGCAGCAGAAATCGAGACTCATCAGACCAGGCAACGTTTTTCCAATCTTCTATTGTCCAATTTCGATGAGCTTGTGCAAATTGTAGCCTCAGTTTCCTGTTCTTAGCTGAAAGGAGTGGCACCCGGTGTGGTCTTCTGCTGCTGTAGCCCATCTGCCTCAAAGTTCGACGTACTGTGCGTTCAGAGATGCTCTTATGCCCACCTTGGTTGGAACGGGTGGTTATTTGAGTCACTGTTGCCCTTCTATCAGCTCGAACCAGTCTGGCCATTCTCCTCTGACCTCTAGCATCAACAAGGCATTTCCGCCCACAGAACTGCCGCTCACTGGATGTTTTTTCTTTTTCGGACCATTCTCTGTAAACCCTAGAGATGGTTGTGCGTGAAAATCCCAGTAGATTAGCAGTTTCTGAAATACTCAGACCAGCCCTTCTGGCACCAACAATCATGCCACGTTCAAAGTCACTCAAATCACCTTTCTTCCCCATACTGATGCTCGGTTTGAACTGCAGGAGATTGTCTTGACAATGTCTACATGCCTAAATGCACTGAGTTGCCGTCATGTGATTGGCTGCTTAGAAATTAAGTGTTAACAAGCAGTTGGACAGGTGTACCTAATAAAGTGGCCGGTGAGTGTATATAGATATGTCACGACATTTTTCCCATTTTCTACGTGAAATCCAGAGCTACACTCTCAACTTTGAGTAGCAGTTTTATCACTTCATAAATGGAAGTTCTAGATTCCATCCAGGATTCATAGAACCGTAGTTACATACGTAACTCTTGATTTACATTGCCATGCTACCACATTAACTCATATCAAACAGATCATATCATGGAAACTTGAATTCAAACTGCATGATTGTGTCTTGTTACTAGTGGATATAGCCGACGCATCAGAGTGAAATATTTATATTTGGATCAGTTAAACATTACAGGATAAAGTAGATTACATATTACAGCTGATGTCTTGCTGTTTAAGCTGCTTGCGACGTCACCCTCTTCATGGCAAGAAGCTACAAAACACAAGGATTTCATTCATAACATTGATACCTATTTTCCATTTCCAGTTACTCATTATTTTGCTCTTGCACAAAAATATCTTTCAACTATTTCCACACTGAAAATACGTCATTATTCCTGTTTTTGCAATTTATTTCCTCGACTTTGTTGCGTATAATATGAGGTAATGACTCAGCCACTTTACAGTGCACTGTTACTTTGCAACCAGCAGAGGGTGTTTTCTCCTCTCAGAGTCCAGTGTTCATGCTCCACTGTGAGCCTGTGTCTGCGCTCTGCCCTCTGAATGCTGCAGGTTTGTGGAAGCAACAAAGGGAGACCCACCAGCTCCAGAACCTGCCTTTACGTCAGTGTGAAATTGGAATAGACTGTATTATTTTAGTATCTAGAATCGTATCTATTTTCCTATGACTTGATACTTCTGGGCTATTTAAATATGCCCCTTTCTCTTATCGCACCACATTTCTAAAAGTGTGAGGATAAAATAGTGTTGTTATATTATTTATGATATCTGAGATTCCTGTTAGGTAACAGTAGAGAGGAGAGGTGTACCAACACATGGAGAATTCTCATTGGATGCCACGGTTATCGTGTTTGTCTGAAGACACACAGAGGCACGACTATGCCAACATGTGTTCTGATATAAACGATAGATTTAATTTGGTATTTAAGTTTGAGTGTGAGAGCCATAGCCAAGGCCAAGAACACCATTCAATATATGCTACTGGTAATAAAGGGAGGATGTAGGATGCTAGACATTTCTTATATTGGAAAAGCAACACATTAATGTGCTTTTTCTTGAACTCATTGAGTATTGCATGACTAATAATTCATTCTGTAAGATATAATAACAAGTCAAGCTTCCTTTTTTTGAGTTAATAATCTCCCAAGTCACATTTTCTACAGATGAGTTCTCCCTATTTTCTACTATGCTCACAACACATGTCTGGGCAGATGGGTAGCCTTTCTTTTCGAGGTATTTCATTGAATGGCCCTGATTGCTCCACTATTTACTTGTATTATTTACTTTGATGACAGAAACCGAATGCCACAAATTCTCAAAAATATCCGCTGTAAATGCAGACGGATGCAGACTGTGGGTGGATGCTTAGTAGACACAGCCTCAGGGAATTGATTCCTTGGGTTGTAGTTTATGGGAGTAATGCAGCCTTTTCTTGGCATATGAGAGTTGTTCAGCAGGAGGATCAGAAAAACGTACTATCACTCATTTCCAAAACCAGAATCCCCTTCATGTCACCGTATCGTTTATTCCTCATTTTGTTTTGCCCCACTGAATCTAAACCCATAATTAGCTTTGTACTGTTTCTACCTCTGAACATTTTCAGTTTGTTCAAACACCAAGAAAAAAATATTTTTGGGGGTCACTTTTTGTTTCTACACCACACTGTGTTCTGCACCATCGCAGTCTGCTTAAAAGCATACAGCATTTCCATCAAGAACCCCTGGCAGGATTGTGGTGACCCTGATTCCTCTCGAGCGTCGTTATGAATCTTTCAGAGATAACTGCCACAGCCAGAACTTCCTGTGCTTGAGTTTGTTGAATTTTTTATTTCTTCTGCAGTTGAAACAGCAGTGCAGGGCCTTCAATGTGAGGACTTCAATGTCATCCAATAGACTAGGACCTTGTACTTCACTCATGCTTTTCTGCTCCAGATACATCTTTGAACTCGTATGGGGGGGGGGGGGGGGTAGGGAAGGTCATAGCAATCAATATTTTTACTTTAGCAGTGGTTTATATTGGGAGATGGGAGGGGGCATCGCTTTTACTTGTCCCTTAGGCTGTGAAACATCGATCAACAGACCCATCAGCAGACCTGTCCGAGACTAGAATCACATCAATATCCTTTGTGAACATCAGTTAATGGACTTCATTTACATGCAAACACTCAACTTTTCAGATGTGGTGTTGAACATCATAAAGGGAATTGGAGAGTCTGTCTATTTAGTCCTTTTAGGCTGAGGTTCAACACCCGAAACCGAAGTTTGTGTGACTCCCAATCGCTTCAGGCTACAGCCGTTATTATAGCGAGCCTTCTTGTGCTGACTTTCCCATGAGCGTACAATAGATGTATTCTTCTCACACTTCTAACGCCTCTCTTTCCCATTGCTCCTCCAGTTTCAATGGGAGATTTCCAGAACCTGTCCCAGCGCTTATTTCTATCCCTCTGGACACATTCCCTGTGTCTGTTACACACACACACACACACACACACACACACACACACACACACACACACACACACACACACACACACACACACACACACACACACACACACACACACACACACAAAATATCCTTTGCTCCTCCAGACATTGATGTAATTGAATGTTTGATGAGAGTGGCCGATAATTAGATCACCGACCCAGCCTGCTGTCCAAGGATTTAAACACAGCGACTGTATTCATTTAGAAATGGGGCATATGTCCTTGCCCCTTCAGTGACTAGAATGACACCTCTGGATTAAGTTTCTATAATTTAAATGTATAGCATTTGCAATTGTATTTATTTTCGTCTCTTTTTTTAGACTCATAAAGCCTATTTTTTCTATGTGTGCTGGTACACAGTTCCTGTTGGTGTGCCTTGATTGAAAAAGAATATAACAGGGTCAGACTTGAATAATACACGGTTTCCCATGGTCTATTGTTTACCTCAGGCATGAATCTGGTTGGGCACGTAAAGTGTTGGAAGCATCCATTGTGTGAAAAGACATGTGTCAAAAACATGTTTTCGCTGTGTATATCAGTAGAATGGTGGCTGGAGAAAGGCGTGAGGTGCGTTTACTGTGAGGAGGAAGGGGTCCGACAGAGAGAAAGAAAAAGCCCCTGTTTATCACTGGGTTTTCTATGGGGGGGGGGTCTGCTATTGTATTCGGCTCCCCTGCACAGTCGGGTTAGCAGACGAGAGAAAGCCGCTTGTCTTTTTTTAAAGGCGCAGGAGGGTCGAGTCAGGGGAGAAAGTGGAGGGGGGAGGGGGGAGGAGGCTGGGAGAGCAGCAACACAGCTCAGCGACATCAGCAGCCAAACAGAGAGGAGGCACCTCGGATACTCATGCAAGACCAAACGACAGCAGGACCCTTCTTTCATCCTGTTTGTTATTGGATTATTCTCTTCTTGCAATTTCTACTCGTGGAAATTTTAATCCCGCCTGGTGGTGCATCACTCTATGTGGAATATTCCGTAAGCAGCACAGGCTCAGCGATGCAGTACATGAAGTGAAGAGCACTTACTCATCCACCGCTTCCGCTCCCGATGCGAGCGGGACTCGCTCATCCTCTGCACTGCAGCGCTCACCTCCTCCTCCGACTCGGGCTGCCCGCCTCCTCCGCTAGGACCAGACTGAAAGCGGAGGGAGACTCGGGAGGGGGTGGCCGGAGCAGGTGGATGTGGAGGGTGGCTGGTGTGCGAGTGCAGGCAGGGGGGGCAGCGCTAGCTGAGGATGGGAGCCAACGAGTCCATGGAGCAAGGAGAGACCTCCTGTCTCTCCCAAGAACACATGTGAGTGTGACTTAACTTTGGCATCTAAAAAGGTTCAAATCCCTGCATTTGAAAAGCATGCAGCATATATTTTCATTGTGGATGCAGGGCCGTTTGTTACGCAGAACGCAGTCACCTTTGATTGATGTTATTTACCGTTGCAAGACAAAGCCGGACAAGACAAACGCCTCTGTGAGGCGGTGTGTTCTGTCACCTTTTTGCTTTCCCTCACTCTCTCCTTCTCTCCTGGAATGTAACATCCAACGTCACCCACTGAGCACGTCTTTGTTGTTGTTGTTTGCTTTTGTGACGTAAATATGGGGCATGTGTGCAGGCACATGTGCATTGCCAGTGAGTCTGGGAGTGGGGGGGGGCACCAGAACTGTGCAATGAATAGGGAGGAAAGGTGTTGGGGTGATGTTTTGTTCTGAGTCGAGGAGGACGACACTGCCACGCTGGTGACGGTGTAGAAATAGAGCGCGCTGTGTGAAGATAAATCAGGAATATCATTGGATGAGAGCAGTTCGACAGGGAGGGAGGCGTAGCAAGCGTGCTCTACTTTGCTGTGTTTTATTTATATCTCAGACACACAACTGTGTGTGTGTGTGTGTGTGTGTGAGGGGGGGGAGGGCTGTCTGAAATGAATGATTCATAGCATAAATTATATATATATATATTTGTTTTTATCACAAGCGCTGCAAAAGTCTGAGTGGAATTCTGAATATTAAAAAAATACATATTGGGAGCAAAGTGCAGCTTGTTATTCAAGCACTGGAGCCACATCAACCCAACCATTGAGGCTTTTACTCAGTTAATGGGATCTCATCATCAAAATGGAGAGATATTTTACGTTAACCCTTTCCTCACCGGTGCTGCAACTCAGTGACTTGGCCTGTTGTTTAATGTGCCATCTGCTCGCAGTCACAGGTTCAGATTAGGTTAGATGAGCTATCACACACAGGGGTAATCTTTGTCTCACAATCCTTACATCAGTCAACAGAGAGTTGACATCAGTCTGGATGAGATGAGAGACTTCTCTGTAGTCCACCTACTACGTTTTTATGAACTGTGGATGACACAAAGGGATTCTCCATGAATCACTTGCAGAAAATAAAAGCCGATTCATGCTCTTTTTCTTATTATAAAGCCTCTATACGTTTCTGCCGGCTCACCACATCACATCTGTGTGGAAAGGGAACAGGCTGTTGTAAAATGAAAATCAGGTTGCTGTGGAGTTTAGTGCCTATGATGTAATACATTTCATCCGGACACTCATTCGTCAGCGGGATAAAAGCACAGGAGCTCCCTCTGTTGGTCTCTTCATTACTACTTCACGTGACTTAATATTTACTGTCAACGTTATAGGAGATACTCGTTATAACTTCATATATTTTTATTATAAAATTTGACCTTTTCCTTATTTTTTTACTAAAATAACAACAAAAAAACGTCATTTACTGTAGTATTTGCCTGCTGATGACACGGGGCAATGTTTTAGTTTTGGTACATGTTATGATATTTGATTTAACTTAATGTAAATGGCATTCATTAATCATTAAAAAATCATTGCTCTTTACAACATTTGTCAGTGTGTCAACCATGTAATCCAAGGGGCATCCAAAACAACATAGCAAAGGACTGAAGTAGTGTAGGGATGTAGCCGGAGGTGAGGGAAGACGAAGGAAGGCGAAGGAATTACAAGTAAAGGCTGAATGGAAAGAGAAAGTCACATGCCTCTTTATTACTGAAATCAATCATCAGATTTAGCATATTTTCCAGAGCAGATGAGTGCATAAATCTTCAAACTTTTTAGGTGACGTGCACAAGTAGGACAGACAGGTGGTGTTGAGTTTACATCTCAGTGTATTCCAGGTTCCTCCTTCTCCCCCCTCTCCCCCCTCCCCCCTAAGGCTGGTGATGGCTCTCCCTGCAGCGCTGTGGAAGCTGTTCAGAAAGGCCCAGTGGGATTTAGCTGGAGGCAGAGGCACGTCTGGCTGGCTGATATGAAGCGTCTCCCTGCCTCACGCTGCACAGTTTTAGTCTCCGGGCAGTTATCTCAGCTTATGAGATGGTGCTATTAACTGCGGCTCCCTTTGTCTCTATTTCCCCCCCCCCCCCCACACTCCGACTGCTCACCCACACACTGCTTACTCCCAGGCTGTGACACATAAAAGCTGCTGAAAATATGACGACATTAACAAAGAAGACATTCTTAGATTGATTTGTATTTACACTGTTATTTTTAATGACAGATCTATCTATTAAAGATGGTTAATATTAAATAAAGACAATCAATATGAACTATTTTGCAAGCAACTGTCGAGTGAATTAAAATGCATTTTTTCTTTTTAAAATAATGCTGATGAAGCAGTGGCTCGTCCTCAGCAGTCCTCAGTTGTGTGTGTTTTTGTTGGACTGTGTGCGGCCATCTTTTGCTTCCAACGTGGAACATATGGTGGGAGGAACCTCATGTTACCATAGCAACACAGTATTTGTAGTCGAATGAAAAATATCCTCTGCAACGACATGACCGGAGAAATGAAATGAGCCTAATTTACCTTATTATCTCACTGTCTTTGGTTTTCATTCAATACACCCGCAAAGAAGCAGCTTTTATCTGTTCATATTATTTGGTCATAGCGAGTAGGTCCCTTCAGACCGCCTGACTGTGATTCTGGATCCCAGTGATCCAGATGGATTTCCAGGCAAACCAGTCTCTCTCTGCTGGGGCACACTGGACCCTCACAGTGATTACAGCTCCACCCCACCAAAGAAGGATTTTTTAAAGGATTTTGTGCGGGGAACTTATAAAATATAATGCCCAGGGACTACAAATTGTTTTATACCATGTTGGAGAATGTTGCAGCCTGATGCATTGGCTTGATTTGTCAGTGGAGAGAATTGCAGTGCAAGTAGAGTATGTGACTCTTGGTCATATTGTTGGCTTAGAGGAACCTCTGCTGTTATGTGACCCCAGGGATAGTGAACATATTGCCAATGACAGCAAAGTACATTTGTCACCAGCCTCCTCTATAAACAGTAAGTTCTCAGCTCTGTATTTTGATTGCATCAGGCTTATTGACTGCTTGATGGTGTGTCAGACCCATCGTGTCTGTCATACTAAGAAGTTTTATTTGATCCATGTCTGCGTGTGTGTTACAAAGGAACCCTATAAAATGCTAAATTGCTCCTGCAACTACCTGAGTGGAATCCCTTAAGATGTGCGGGATCAATATTGCGTAGAGACATAGAGGTTTCATTAAACATGACTCTTCTCCTGTCCATACTCTTCATATGTGTGTTACTGTTAAAGGTGTATAGAGGTCACAATAATGGCTACTTCCTCTACACATTGCGTTTTTCATTGCAATTTTATATGGCTTATTGTAAGAGACTAATAATGTAATTTTGTTATTTTAGATATCAGTAGTCATCAAAAGATATGTTTCTTTATTTCTGTGTCTTTGACACACACACACACACACACACACACACACACACACACACACACACACACACACAACCTGTGTGTGTATGTGCGTATGTGTGAGCCGCCATCTTTACTTCCAACGTGGAACATATGGCGGGAGCAGCCTGCTGTTACCATAGCAACACAGTGTTTGGAAGTTTCTGCACTTCCTGTGTGTCTGTGAAAAGGACCCCAGTTTGTCGAGCATTGTCTTAGTGTGGGTTTATTATGGCAAAAATGTTTTTACTGAATGTAATGACACAATAAAAACATCAAATGTACTGGTAATACATATAATGAGAAAGCTGCATCAGAGCAGGTAGCTCCATCCTCCGTGTGGATACAGCAACATGGTTCTGGAGCAAGAGACAGAGCGGGGTAGAGGGAGGGAGGCTGAGAGAAACAGAGAGAGAGAGAGAGAGAGAGAGAGAGGGGCGGTGGAGAGAGAGAGAGATGATATGCAGTTTGCAGGCGGTGGGCTTCTGCAGCCAGTCTCGTTTTAGATTGGGAGGCATCGATAGCCACTGGGAAAGAGGCTTTGAAAAAAGGAAATTAGAATAGAACAGAGATAACTAGACGAGGCAGAGGTACGGCTGGATCTGGTGGTCTTAGTTGTGATCTTAGGACGAGGCTGTGGGGCCGTCTACCTGCGTTTCTGGGAGCAGCATCTCAGTGTGAAGAGGGGTAGCCGTCGGCCGTCATGCCAGTGACTACGTGGCAGGCTCTGTCTCCCCTGCAGTGGGCTCGCTGGGGCTGGGACACACTGCTGGGAGGGGCAGGAGACGGGGACAGTCCGGGCTCGGATCCGGCTTTGGGGCTCCTCCGGAGTCTCTCCTGGGGCTCACGTCATGACAACATGATCAGTGCCGTCAGACAGAGGTGAGGACGGACGTGAGCTCGTGGACCATAGTACTCAGGTTGTATGGATGGCTTCACTGTGTGTGTGTGTGTGTGTGTGTGTGTGTGTGCGTGTGTGTGTGTGTGTTTCTGCGTTGCTGAGACAAAAACCAATCAATATGTCGTTTGTGTCGGATGATCTTTTTCATTTACAGCCTGATGTCCTGCAGAAATGGCTAATTTGTTAATTTTTGGTCCGTGTTCCCCTCCGTCCCTCCCTATCCATTTCCTATCTGTGATGTAGATCTTGAGGTGGTGTACGGGTGTTGCATGTGTGTGTTTAGGTAAGGTGTGTCATTATCTGTCGCCTCACTGCAGATTCAGCGTTTGTTGCCATAAGAGTCAACAAGAAATGAAAACCCGAACACGCACTAGCCTCAAGGCCTAGTGAACAAAAAAACAAAAAAACACATATTCACTGCTGGAATTTGCACCTGCTGCCCTCACAACCTGAGCACTTAGGAATACCTCATCAGAACGGCTTTTTGGAAGAACCATTTATCATTTATAATTCCCGTTGTCTGAAGGACAGACGTTGAGCTCATTGTGGCACGGGGTCCATAATCCAGATGCAGTCACGAGAGTTCAAGTGATGTCACTCTCATGTATTGCTGATCTTTTGTTATAGGAGTTCAGACTCTGACGGAGCGTTTGAGACCCCTGAAGCCACAACCCCAGTGAAGGCTGTTTCTCCCATAGATCCCCCCACCCAGCAACTAACGTCCGATGACAAAGGTAGGGTAACCACGCAGCGATGTGCGTGTGATGCTGTGTTAAGCCATCATCATCAGAAAAGACAAGTCTTTATGCGCCCTCTAGTGGAATGATGCAGTATCTCCCAGCTGGCTTTGTTTGCTGAAACAAGTCAAGCATCCGTGGCTTTTGCGATACCTAAGAAAGGCTGATCAATTGGCTCGGTGTCTCTCTCTCTCATGGTTAATTTTCCTTACGTTCTATCCAACTGAGAGAGCCCTATTGAATTATTTATTGCACATTTATCTCTGTGTCAGAAGCCAGCACCAGCTTTTACCTTCCTTCAAGCTGTCTTATTGACCTGCATCTCAGCCAAGAATATAAAATCATCTCAATTTTATTTCAGTTAAATTTGATCCTTTTTTTAGAAGCGACAGACACTTTATTTTACGTCTCTCCATCTTTTGCAGTAGCAGACTCTGAATTGACCTCAGCGGATGCCACATGTGGTACCCCTACCATTGTTTTTGACGAGAACAAGCCCATTGCAGCCAGTGGCCAATACAACATCGAGTTTCCAGCCGATTCAACAAGTCACACTTTGACCCGCTCACTCAGCCTCCAGGGAGGAGAACTGGACAGTGGCGGTCTGTTGGACGGATCCTCTGTGGGAGGCTTCCGTCCACATTCTGAATCCTTCAGCGTCGGCACTGAGAGTGCTCCGGGGACGCTCCGCAGGCCCAAAAAAGTCCACCCTGGGTCTGTGAGGAAGAAGCCTCTTCCGAGACAGAACTCCAACCCAGAGAGCCCCAGGCCGGCCTCCTCCAGCAGCACCCCGGAGATCAAGAAGCGCGCCAAGCCGCGGGCCGCCAGCCCTCTGCAGCCTCCGGAGGAAGCAGAGGGGGGATCTGCTACCCCCAGCCCCGGGGGAACCCTCCGCAGGACCAGGAAGAGCCGAGTGGAGACTCCTCCTCCCCTGCCGGAGGAGGTCAACCACACCAGCCAAGAGGAGCGCCCGGTCGTCCCTGCCTTACCCTTGTGCCAGGAGGACACCCCTCTCACGTGTAGTCTGACAGGCAACGGCGAGTCCCCCATCCCGCCTAATACCTCCTACAAATGGGATCCAGATAATTTTGAGGACATCGATCCTTTCAATACTGGGGGTAGTAAAGTTGCCAATTCCCCCATTCTTGGTCGCAAAGGCCCTGTGTGTGCCCCCATTGCTACGCCTCTCGAGAGTCCCCCTGTATCTTCTGTAGAGCCGGGTCCCCCAGCTCCTCTTCAAGAGCCAATCACAAACCCAGAAGAGCAACCCATCGTCCCCACGCGTCAGTCGGTAAGGCTGGAGTTTGACTACTCTGAGGAGGGCAGTGAGGCGTCACACCAGGCCTCTCTCCCACCCAAGAAAGTGGGCAAGAAGCCCGGAGGGAAGATGCCTCTGAGGAAACCAAAGCTAGGGCTGAAGAAGGCCCTCAAAGCGCAGACAGAGCAGCTGGACAACAATCCTCCAGCAAGCCACAACGGCAACGAGGAGGACATCCCTGTGCCTGAAGTGTCTTACAAGTTGGAACCCGACAAGTGGGATGATCCCAACTTCAATCCATTTACTTCTAAGAAAGGAATCACCAACTCCCCCAAACAGTCTCGGCCGACATATTCCTTTGACTCCAATGACTTTGACGACTCAGAAGACCCTTTCAAATCCTCAAATAAGATGTCCACCTCACCTCCAAAGGCTTCTGCCTCCTTCGAACTGTCATCCAATGACTGCGACAATGAAAATGATAACGACAACATTGGAGAACTGCAGGACCAAAACCAGAACAAACCTGGCAAGAAAAAGAAAACTCCAATCAAATCGTAAGTTCACCGTCTATTACAACAGGGCCGCACATTCATGGGAGAGGCCATGCTCGCATACAGAACACTGTATTCCAGGTTCTGTTTGTGAGGTCAGTCCGTGTTTGTAAGTGATCCTCTTGTCTGTTATGCCAGTGTCCTCTGTCTGTCTCTCTGTCACCTGTGTCTGTGTATTTGTTCTCATATGTCACAGGAAGTCCGGGAGTATGTCTTCTCTATGTTGTCTGTTGTAAGTACAGGGCCAACACAACCGTCCATCCCGTTTTGACTCAAAACTCCATGTGGCTCATTTTACTGCAGCATGTTGCCTCGTCTTCCCTCTTCCTTTTAACGGAAACATCATAGTCCCTTGTGCCCCCTATCAACCGATTCCATGTAAACCTTTTTGATGCTGCTTATCTTAACAAGGCATACCGGTTTTCATTTTTCTTTCGTAAATTTGTACAATCCCACGTAGGAAAAAACTACATTTACAATGTTCATATAAGTGTTAAGGATTGAAACTTCATTAAAGACATTTACACACTCAATTATACTCATTCAGCCAATATGGAGCAGCGTGCACAAAAGTGCACGTGGTGAGTAGCGTGAAAGGAGTAACAAAGGTTATTGCAACAGTGTTTGATGACATTTACGACCAATTCCTATAGTTTTTTTTAATCAAAATCTCTTGAAGCTAGCAAACATATCTTTCTTGTAAATACGTCTTCACTGTAATGCCACTATGTCCAGTCTGCGTGCAACAAAGACAGTGCTTGTGCTCCCTCTTGTGTTCATTGTTGGCTATTGTTGAAAGCTACACCTATAAAATTATTATTAGACTTTTTTCTATATTGATCTCTGGCAGAGGAGGTTATTGTCCCAGTTATATAATTTTCTAATGAATTCTTACTGTATTTTAGTCACGTGGTGGAGATATTTTGTATCAGATATGTTTGTTAGGGAAATACTATGCATTGTGTTGCAAATTGCAATACACAGACTCTCACTTCTTTAAAAAACATTTGAGAATCTATGATTTTTGGAATCTATATATTAAAAACTAAAGTTTTTTTAAATGGCACAGATTGTGTCCTAAATAGCAATTGTCATTTAATAACATTAAATTACCTCACACGTTCCTCTCTTAGATGTGTTAGTCTATTTGTGCGAAAAGACATTCATAACATAACATTCATTTCCTTTCCCCATTGACTGTGCTGTTACTCACTAGATTCAACATTTCCATGTTCTGGTCTAAACACACACGCACACACACATTGAGTACATACAGTAAGTGGTACCGTCCCACGATGCAAAATATGCTTCCATTTAATGAGAAAGCAGAAGTACCCGAAGAGGATTACATTACAGAATTTGCAACTATGCAAACATTGAGATATGATGCAAGTACACAATACTTGGACAGTGACATGAGGGATCTAATAAAGTTGTGTACTGAAGGCGCTGAGTGACTTCATCTCTTGAAGATTGATGGTTTTTCCATTTTCCTAGTAATACTTTCAGAGTGAAAAGGTCGCCAAAGAAATCCCCGTTGTCCGACCCATCCCAGGTGCGTACCTAACTCTTCATATTTGTACATTTCTCTGTACACTTCTCTGCCTACATTTCTCCCTCCTCCCTCTGTGACGTAACTTTCACCTTCTTTTTGTGGCAGGATCCCACGCCCACAGATGAAACTCCCTCTCTGCGCCCAAAGGACGACCACGCCACGGACGAGGAGAAGCTGGCCTCCTCCACCGGTCACAAGTGGGCCGCCCTGCACGGCGTGGAAGCGGATTTGAACTCTGACCAGCAAGACTTCCCTCTGCCGTCCGACCTCACTTCCTTTGTTAATGAGAACAGTCTTCCTCACCAGACTCCAGGTGAGGATTTCTCTTTTGGATTCCTCTTTTGTGCCCAGGGCCACCTGTGTCCAAATAACTGGTGTCAGAGATCAAAGCATACCGCAGACAGGCGTGTACTCAAAGGACATGCAAAGCCTGTGTTTGGATAAACCAGCGCGTACAGCAACTATTTACCCCTTTACTCTTTATTCATCTGGCAAGTCTATTGATTCATGTTGTGGCAGTGAAATAAGCCTGTTGTCTACTACCCTCTGACCTCCAGAAGAGCCTCCTTTTCCCATTGGCTGTGTTGCTCAACGCATCTGGGTCAGAGATGGAATAATCAACAGACAGCTCTGCCCTCATCAGAGCAGAGCTCAACACTGACTGAAATGTGCCTCCATTTCTTCCTCTGCCTCTAACTCTTTGTTTTGTCTTTCTATATCAGTGCAAGACTATGAAATTGAGTACATGGAGAAGCTTGGCTCTGCTTCGCCTGTGAGTATCTAATAGTATTTATTTTGAGAATTTATTGAGTCTTTGCTGCTTTTTTATTGATAGTGGTTTGTTTTATACACATTATTTTAAAATGAGAACACACATTAAACATTATGTTTCATTCTTTTGTTTGTCTTGTAGCCACTGTCCATAAAGAAGCCGTCTTTGTACTTGAAGTTGGACTCAGTATCTGACAGCTTAACCAAGAATACGTGTGCGCATGGATCTGAGCCCAGTTCCCCCTGCACAGGGTACTACACAATCCTAATGTTTATTTCTTTGTATTTATTGTGAAGTATTTAGTTGTTTACTGTGAACATGTACTAACTATTTCAATGCTATTATCTGTATGCTTTCTTCTTTGCTAATTGTGAACAGAAATGATCTAGATTGCATAACGCATGCAGTTCAGCTGCTCCAGCAACGTTTTCATTAACACACTCTCGTCCATCATATACAATAAATGCCTTGACTCCCCCTCCCTTCTCTCTCCATTTCTCCTCTATGTCTGTCACACTGAGCAGGAGTTTTGAGGAGATGGAGGCCCAGATAACAGCGGCTATGAAGACACCAGTGCTGGGCACCCGGTCCGGACCCGAGGGCTCGGCCGGGGACAAAGGCAGGAAGAGAGAGGGCGAGTCACTCAGCCGGACACAGAGCACGGAGAGGGATGAGCAGGTGAGGCGTAAAGGTCTAAAGACTCACATATGTTATCACTGCTGGGTCTTATCAACATCACTCAAGTATAATGTGTGGGCTTTGAGGTTGTAGAGCGTACACAATGTGAGTGTTAAGTGACACGGGGGGGGGGGGGGGGGGGGTTGGTAGGGGAGGATTGCCGCGCTGCACTTGCTTCATTGAAGGCCGTGACTTGGCCCTCCAACATAGGCGGCATTAGTCGTGGTGATTGTCACTGATGACACATTATCAGTCCACCAAACTAGCCTCCCAGCTTGAGCTCAGTCACACAGCTCCCGACTCAGTGCTTTGCTCTGCCATGCTGACCCCTGCCCTCCTACCTACCCTTCCCGGTGCCCCTGTAGTCCCCTTACCAGTGCCCTGTGGAGGCCCCTGCTCCAGTCCTGGCCATGCCTCGGTTAGACAAGCTATCTGAGTGTGACGACTTCCTGCAGTACCTGGAGCCTGACCTGGCTGAGACCAACCCCACCGCATTCGCCGAAAAACTGCAGGTGGGTTGACGGACCAAACATGACCCTTATTGATGACCTTGTAGGTCTTACATCTGGTGTCCCATGTGTGACCTTTTACATGTGTTTGTGTGTGTGTGTCACGTTTTTCTCACTGTGTCAACTTACTACATCCTGTCTTTTCATTTGCCAATTTTTCACGTTCTGTGCCTCAGTTGCAGTTTTTAGCTTATTGTGTAAAATAGATCGACGGTGTGTGAAATGTGGCAGCGGGAAGAGTGTGCGCTCAACTTTGTGTGTGTTTTCCCTTTGCTCTCTCATCCTTGGGCCGCCAACCTCCTTCTTTACCCTTTGAAATCTATCAATCCCCCCCCCCAATCCTCCCCAATGTGTGCGGCCCAGGAGGAGCTGGTGCTTGCCGCCCTGAGGATAGAGGCTCTGCAGGTAGCCAAAAACATCTCTCAGTGCCCCTCCCTCTCCACTGTAAGCCCCCAGGTACTGCGCTGACACCTGCACCTGCTGTGTGGAAGTGTGTGTGATAGGAAAAATGCATCTCTTGACTGAGAAAAGCCGGTGTGTGCGAAATGCACGTGGGCGTGGCTATAGTGTGCGAGCATGAGTGTGTCTCCGCCTGCCTCCCCCTCCCCCATCCAAACACACCATTCTGAGTGTGACTGTGAGCTCATGGCCTTATCGACATGGTGGCTGCACCGCTACATTCGCAGTCTGCTTCAGCAATCCCCCACATATGAAATCTTTAATATGTGCTTAACGTGTAAAGCTCCCTCCCCGACTAGCTGCGAGCTCCTCCAGGTGTTCTCCTCTGCGACAGAGTGCTGTGCCTTCTTCGTCCCCTGCCTTTTATTATGCATGTTGTGCAGCATGCATGTTGGGCAACATGCAGGTTTCCTCTTCACGAGAAGCTTACCTGAGCGTGAATGTGACTGGGAATGTCATACTAGATTGTATTAGTCTCTGTGGAATTATGGGGATACAACCTTCCAAGATGTATTTGTTGATACGTTGCTGTCATCTCCCCGACATCCCAGTCACGTTCTTGTTTTGTGATTCGGTCCTTTTCCCAGACTAACACCACTAACAGACAGGTACATCGTGTAGGTTACAGTGTCAAGTTTGGCTGGAGGTTATAGGTAGAACTTGGAGATTTTGCTGGTTGAGGCAGGTGGAGAATGACTTTATATGGTAGAAGAAGAAGAGTGGTATATTTTTGCTATCAGTCAGTGGAAAAACTCTGGTAAGAGTTGAAGCAGAGCAGGTGCTCCCAGATCTTCGACCCCTCCGTGTCTCATGCTCTTGTCACACACATTTCACAGTCTCGTCTCAAGAAGCCCAGCACTCGCCGGTGGAATATCAACGGTTCACCCTTACTTAAAGTAAGAGTAACATAGTGACCATGTGATCTGGCCTTAATCCAACTACAGTGCAGTCTAAGCATTTGGTCACAAACATACACACAATAATTAAAGGTAACTATACGAGTTAAGGCCTGATGGTAAAAGAAGGTGTTCATACCTACATTGCTGAAGACAGTAGGAATCACAGCTCTTTAATACAAATAGTACCTCCAATCTTGCACAGAAAAGAAAATAATATGGCTCGTCCAATGTTGTTAACCCATTTTAAAGGTCACTTTCAAATTGTCCATACGACCACAGACTGCACTGTAAACCCCTGTCCTGTAGACCCCAGAAGTCGGCACCTGAGATCTTTTTCCAGGTCTCACTACCTCAGCCTGCCGTAGCTGACCGTTGTCTTTGTGAGCAAGTTTTTCTGAGTTATAGCTCGTGTCTCTTGTAGTAGTCTTATAATGGATTATTTTTATGTTTGACATAGCATTTGTCTTGTGTTTTATGAATTGTCCATTTTTCTGTTTCCTCAATCTTACAGTAAGTGTTCTAAATAGTTTGCCATTTAGTTAAATGTGATCGTTAAGATCTGGTTAAGGAGTTTTGTACGAGTCACCAGCAGGGCAAAGCCGCAACTGCCCCGGGGCTGGTTCTGTGTTTGTGATACTTAACGGTTTCATTCATTACAAATCTGTTTGGTTATAGCCTGTAGGGGGGGCAGAAGTCATTTAGAAATAGCTACACTTCTCACAGGATTTATTACCGCACTGCATAATGGTCATTTAGGAAATGATGGTCCGATTTATTAAAGTAAAAAGCAAAAAGCAGGGCGTGGCTGTGTTTGAATCCTGATTGGGAGTTTTTTGGCGTTTTCTTTCATAGTGGGTTTTCAGTTCATGAAAGTTAGTTCTAACCGTTTTGATCAACATAACAAGTCTTATTCGGTGCTCGGTTGTTTTTATCTCCTCCTTCTCGCGTCCCTTCTGGTAGTAACAAAACAATTGGCCGGTTGCCACTTGAGGCTTCAAATCAGCAGTCCATCAATGATTTAATCTTTGCATGTACATTTTATGGTAATATGCATTGCAGACATACAATCACTAATTGTGACCAAAAGTAGCATTCACATTTTCACCAAGTCTTGCGGGCCTTCTGTTTCGTAAAACGATTAATACGGGCCCAAAGACATACTGCAAAAACTAAGGCCGGATGGTTTAGAAATAGTAGTTAGTTTTAGGGGACTTGGGATAAATGGTTTTGGGGAATTTGAGTTTGGGTTATGATCAATCTGACCCTCAAACCCCCTGAAGTTTTGGCAGATTTTCTGAAAGTTTCTGTTTAATCTTTACTGAACCGGGACGGTAATCCCAATCAGCACCTGACTAAAAGCAAAAGAGGTCCATGGTTGCCTGAACTTGACTGGTCTCTATTTTAAGTTGAATAATGGAATTACTGCTCTAGCCAGACCAAATACTCATCATTTTAGAACACTAGAGCCTCGACCACTTCATCCTCGTAATCCGTCTCTGCCATGGATGGCTAAATCCATTTCAGAGCCGGGTAATAAGGGAACAAATGGCGCTAGAACGAGGATTGTTGATGTCTGTATTGTTGCAATAAACATATGCATATATATACTTTATTTTGTATTGTCTCCCAGTGTACCGCAACACCGTATCCAAAGTCTTTCCATTGATAGGTTTGGGACATTTCCTTGCTGACCTCTAATCAAAGTCTTTGAAATAATCAAATAATTGGGGCATTGCTATAACAATTTAAGCCCCAACAGGTAAGACCAGTATATTGAAATATACTTGAAGATGAAATGAACCTCTATTTGCCACGCTGCCCGGTCCATACCTCGTCCTCTGTCTTGCCCAGACCCAATCACATTTAAGCTACTGACCGCTCAGCCGGGGGCAGCATCAGCCAAATCACTTGGCTAATACTGTGTCAATGAAGACTGTTTCATCCAATCATGTGGCAGCTGACCAAGTCTTCAGGAGCATCACCAGCCAATCTCATTTACATATTGATTTTTTGCAGCGTTTTACAGTTTAATGTAGTTTAATGTTGCCTCGCGATTGGATCCAAGAATGCGCGTGGCTCCGCCGGTGAGGTTGTAACTGGTTATGTTTCCTTTCCTCTCCCACCTCACCGTTGGCTCCTGGAAGCAGCACAGAGATGTGTCTTCTCCAGTGGAGAGTGGTGTGTCCAAGAACTCCCTTTACACCAGGACCACCACCAGCTACATTGAAGGGGAGAGCACCCACCTGCCCAGAGAACTGGACCACTCGCTGGGAATCGCACGAGATGAGGTACGCACACAAAACTCTTTCTGTATATCGTACAAGTACGACACACTGTCAATACATTAAATCAGCCTCACACAACCTGTTTTGTTACCCTCCTCAGATCGTGACAAAGGAGAAAGAAGTGCTGGAGTGGCAGAAGAAGTATGAAGACAGCCGACAGGAGGTGGTGGAGATGAGGTAGGAGGTTGCACCTTGTGTTGTCATCACTTATGGGATTGTGAAGTCCAACCCATACGCTTTAGGAAGGACTTAACACCTCCCAGGGTTGCTTTACGGTATTACTTGTCAGGATGCTAAGATTCTTGTTGTCAGTTCCCACCAATCACCGTTAAACCAATCAATTGGTTTATCTTGCTGCAAGCGTAAAACAAAGTGCCAGATGGTGCAGAGTGGAGAGCCAGTTAAAGGAGACCAAACGAGTCCAACTATCAGCACCAGCGTTATAGCTGGAGAAGAGCGGAACAGTTGATTATGAAAAAAATATATTTCCTATTAGATAATCTATTAGAGGATTTTCTGTGTCTTTTGGACAATACACCAACTATGTCTAAAACCTCTGTGATTAACGACACTCTTATATACGTCTACAGATGATCGATATTTTTCCCACAATATATAGGTTCAAGGAGATAGATGCGATGCATTGTTCACTATCAGCAGGTGTGCTGCTCCAGCTGGACACAGCTCATTTAGTGTGAATAAGTCAGCGCTTACTTCATTTGACTGATTGGGCTGAAGATAAGACGGGGTAAGAGGCTAAGAAGGATGCATGGCTAATCAATCCTCTTAACTTTGGCAACCTGCCTTTGCCAAAACAAGGCTTCCTATTGGGCCCTGCTCTCTGGCTCGGTGTGTGGGGGAACCTCTGGCTTTAAGACTCAGACGGGAACTGTACAGTGGAAATAGATAAAAGCTATGAAGCTAAGGGGTGCTTAAAACTCTTCAATTACTCAATAATCCTATTATCTAAAGTTGCAGGCTCGATAGAAGATAGAAGAATGTATTGTTCACCGGAATTTTAAGAAAATATCCTAATGCACTTTAAACACCACTTTTTCATATCAGATTCTTCTAGCACATGATTGACATACATTTGGACATTCAGCTTTCAAATACCAAAACATGTCATGCTGTGTTTTTATTTAAACATCTTGCTAATAAACAGATTTGGTTTGAGACCAATCTATGGGTTGGATAAAATTGCATTGTTTTAGAGACATGCACACTTTGAAATAATTTGTCATATGGATATATCTCCTTCGTTGTATTGATAATCTGGAATTTTTCATCCATAGGAGGATTGTTGCTGAATATGAGAAGACGATTGCACAGATGATAGGTGAGTTCAGTGTTTAACGCAGATTGCTCAGTTCCTAACAAAGGCCATTGGTCCCATGATACTCAGCACACATAACATTTATTTCAAATTAATTTCTTTACTTCCCCACCCTCGACTCCCCTTTGCGTGTTTATTTGCAAACTGATAAATATATACTGTATTTGTTTGCCTTGCCCTATCGCCATAGTTTTCAAAGAATGGAGTACTCTTTTTATCCTCTCACTGGAGCAAGCTTTGCCATGTGCTTTGCTTTCATGTGTGATTGATATGAACTGAATCCTGACGTCTTTCGGCCGCGCGTGTCCAGCTTCTCTGAACTCATTAAATCCTGCTGCAGGTTCACTCTCTGCATTACTCCTAACCTTTTTTTCCTATGCTGTCTATATCTTTTCTCTCCTTAAAAGCAATGTCACAAAAAGGATCTGTCTCTGCTTGTGTCTAACAATTGGCTCTCTCACTAGCCTTGCCCTCCCAGCTTGACTTAACACCGTCCATTCTTTTCTGTTCTGCTCCCATCTTTGCTCCCCTTACTATTTGATAACCCTGACAGGCATGCCAGGTGAGTAATGCGGAATTCTCCTTCACTTGTTTGTGTCAGCTCACATCTCTCCACCTGTTTGTCAGAGAAGTGAGCTGTGATTGCTCTCTTCCTCTTACCCAGTGACATTTGTTTATCCATTTTGTTGCATTTCCTCCTGTATGTTGAGACTGTTATATTTATTATTGGGTTAAAAAAGGGAACTTATCTGTCGTTTTCTGATATAAAATACAGCATACACATGTACTTATGCATAGTGAGAACCTTTACGCACACACACACACACACACACACACACACACACACACACACACACACACACACACACACACACCCCTGCACTGTAGATGGTTCATTGTGAGCTTTGTCATGTAGTACTGAAGGGCCTGGAAGCCAGAACCAGCTGTCAGTTCTGTTTTTTATGGTTTACAGGTGATCTAGATCTAGATCATGATTTTCCCATTGTTATGTGATATATGTTTTTTGTTTGCATGCTTCAGAAATACTCGCATAGTGTAGTACAAAACGACTACCACATCACACTAATCCCCCAATTAATTCCAATACACTGTCAAACATGGTTTGTACTTCAGTGGGTACATGTGCCCACTACAGCAGACTGATCACAAACTTGATCTGATATACAGTATGTCTGTGTGTGTCCATCAGAGGATGACCAGAAAGAGAAGTCTCTCTCCCACCACACTATCCAGCAACTCATCATGGAGAAGGACCAGGCCTTGGCCGACCTCAACTCTGTGGAAAAGTCTCTGGCCGACCTCTTCCGACGTTACGAGAAGATGAAAGATGTACTGGAGGGTTTCCGCAAGGTGACTGACATACATTATTCACAACTAATTAGTCATTATAACCGACCTTATAAGTCATCTGGAAATTAGGTTGTCGAACCTCATGGCAAGTAATTACAACCTTTCTCACACCCTTCAGAACGAAGAGGTCCTGAAGAAATGTGCTCAGGAGTATCTGTGCAGGGTCCGCAAGGAGGAACAGCGCTATCAAGCCCTGAAGATTCACGCAGAGGAGAAACTAGAAAAGTGAGTCTCATAAGTATTTTCATCCCATGGAAAATCCTCATATACATAATAATTCAATGCCAAGCTGAAATATGTTGAGATGTAGAAAAATCTGTTCCTATTATTTATAAGCAGTCATTCTGTATCGGCTCTCCGAATGTAAGGTTACGCTTTTATTAGAATTTCCCAATACAGGTGACATATTCTAATTGTATTGCGTGTGTGTTTTCAGGGCCAATGCAGACATAGCTCATGTACGGGTCAAGTCCAAGCAGGAGCAGGCCTGCCACCAGGCCAGCCTGAGGAAGGAGCAGATGAAGGTGGAATCTCTGGAGCGCACTTTGGAGCAAAAGGTCAGTTTGAATTCCTCCTGTGTTTAAAAAGATGTCAAATCCCTTAAAAGTAAATAAATTACTTTTTTAATTGTTTGATAGAACAAAGAGATCGAGGAGTTGACAAAGATCTGTGACGAGCTGATCGCCAAGATGGGGAGGAGTTAGCGACCACGGCCAGGCCAAATCGCACAGAGGAGAGGAGACAAACAAATATTTTACGTCCAAGGACTGATGGACATTTTAGGCCAAAATGGTCTCTTGGTTAAATGTCCAACTGACTTTGTTTATACAGAATACACAGGAATGAATTCACACTAATCAATCTGTACATTTGAAATATGTTGGTGTATCGTACTGTGTCAGGGGTCTGATTCAAAGTTTAAGAAAATGTATCATATCACTAATGAGTGTGTACGTGCGTGTGTGATAATAGGAAAGCGAGATGTTTTTGGGTGAAATTATCCATAATGATGTTGCCATGACAGCCGCTAAGGAAGAAGACTGTTTACCCGTTCCTGTTGTTGTCTCTTGGTACAGAAAAGATAATACTTTGAAAAAGAGTAACAGAGATTTAGATGACTTTATAAAAATGTGCATACACCACTAAGAGAACACAAACTATCACAATAGTCTACTGCATGAGGAAGAGAAAGGATAACTTGTAATGTTATACGTTTGTATATACTGTAGGAAAATTCCTAATATGAGACTTTGGTTATTCTGTCATCCTCGGCACGTTTCCCTGATGTAATCTTGTAGATATTTGTCATACTTGTCATAGCTTTCTCAATTCAATTGTGCAAATATTTTGGGGGATGATTTTATTTTGATATAAAGCAAACTAATTGTGACCTTATTCATAGTGATACATGTGTGATGGATATGTCCTAGTTCTGCTGTGGTTGTTGTGTCACACTGAGGGAAAACCCTTCTGCACAGCTGCTGTACAGCCTCCGCTTACAAAGTGCAATAAAAGATGGCAATACAGCACACTGCATCAGTATAGTTGATCTTGCGTGACGCATCCGGATGAAGTTTTGAATATTATTATTCTTTTAAATTGTGATATGCTTTGGCAATGTCAATGTTTGTTTTGGGGGTTTCATTTCACCTACTTTAGACCTGTGGTTCCCAAGCAGGGATCTGGGATACAGGGGTATAGGGGAAAAACACAACGTTTGGTAAGTGTGGAAATAAACCAACAATTAGCATTAGAATATAGCTGTTATAGGCTGATCGTTTGCAAATGCTTTGCCACAGCTACAAAATCCCAGCGGCACAGGACGTGGTTTCCCATCCCTCGTTGTGAGAGTTTGAAATAGATCACAGGAAGTGAAGGACAGGTCGTTGAATGCAATCCTCCACCAAGCCTAAACTGCAACTGTTCAAGGATCACACTATGTCATTTGAAAATAATACTATACCAATTATAAATAACAAATGGTGTTGAATAGCGTAGTTTGAAAGAACAAATTTAAGAAATGACGGGTGGAGTCGTTAATGTTAAACAGTACTTGACTTTACCTGAAAAAGCTGCAGTGCTCAATAAACATTTGAGGCAATTTGTGGAACTGAAACATTAAATATTTGATTTGTAACCACTAGTTAATCTTTCCAAATGTCCAACTGGAGTAGATGGAACATTTCACGTGAAGCCCATTGAGCCGTCTACATAGGCCTCGAGGAAAGGTGGTCGATGGTCGCACACTCGTACGTCAAAGGACAACAAGCAGCCTGTGGAAAATGAACCTGGCACAGAAGAAACTAAGTACACACCTGTAGGGACCCAATGCCAGTTGAAGTTCAGAGATCAAGCTGAACGTCATGTGGAGAAGACAAGAGAGGGAGGAGCCAGTCTGGGGAGGGGTGCGGTCAATCGAGCAATGACAGGTACAGGAAGAATCGCTTTGGCCATCCAGGCAGAAGAAGCCACTATTGATCCTCCACACAAAGCCGTGGGCCTCGGTGAAGGGGTCTGCTAATCCACAGGTCAGTGCTGCAGGGGTCTCAGGTTGTCTCATTTGAGATTAAGCTCAGGGAGCTTTTGGAGCAAACAACCTGCTTTTCAGTGTGTGACCAGGACGACCGAAGACCAGCCGCACCATGAGGGCTGCCCCCTGCTCGCCGCTGCTCCTGATCTCTTTGTTCCTGCTAGCGAACAACAGTAAGGACTTATTGTTTTCTATCTTCACCCCACCCCTGTCCCCTATACCTTCCATCCACCATTCATTGCTTGAGGTCTATCTTAAGGTTCTCATATCAAGAGGGTGCTGTTGTTGTTCTGATAGGCAGGGACCTGTTGAGTGAATACATGTCCAGTAGCTTTAATCTCAGACATCAGGACAGGTGAATCCAGTTCATAAAACATAGAGAAAAAATTATCTTTACTTTTCAGAAATAAAATTGAAATGGAATTAGTTGTTACACCTTGCGTTCATACTTTACATCGTGTCAGCTTTGCTTCGCTTTGCTGTTTTTCTTATAGTTTTCTTGAGTTTTGCCTTCGATGTGTCATCCTTTGCTGTGACTCGCATGCAAGCCCCACAACTAATCTCTTAATAGGCCTGCAGGCTAATACTCATGGCATGTGTGTGGAGCGGCTGTGCTGTGGGGATAGATTGGGGTCAAGTGCGAACAGCAAGGGGGCCTTTCTACGTCATGTCAACGTACGGACACAGGAAGCAGAGGAAAGACACCAACTGCTCAGATTCTTATGGGACCATTTGGTTTGATTTTGTTTCTGTTCTTTTATCATTACGCAAATACTTATCTAATTTATTACTTATTGCTGTTTCTGATTAAGTTGATTTTGCTGTTGGCGTTGATCATTTCCCCTCACTGGTCTTCACCCGACTTCCAGGGTCTGGTCAACTTCTCTGTCCTCGGGCACAAAATGGCCCGGATAACAAAAGACAAGTCAGGTGTGGAGGGAGGTCTTTAGATTTCCAATGCAAGAGATGTGCTGCTACAGAGAATGTTTGAAGTCCCGATGATTCCTATAAGCCCCGCTTGGTTTGATCCTCTTAGGAAGCAGCATTACTGGCTTTATATTTCAGAGTATAACAGAGGGATGTGGGTTTTCAAAACTAAGTGTTCAGCTGCTTATGAAAGGTCAGATAGTTAAGCGATGCCTCCTCTGGAGAGATCTAGAAAGACATTTGTGGGTTTTATGTGCTAAAGAGGGCCTCTCAAGCCTTAGCTGAAGTTTAAAAAGATGTGTTTTTAAATCTGAGAGCACTTGTTCATTTCTTTGCTAGATTTCACTTGTTTGAAGGAAGTGAATAATAAGAGCTTTCTTTTCACTTAACTCTCACTGTGCCTGTGGGACTTCAATGGATCACAAGCGTTTAACATCCCTGGGTGTACTTGCTCATTATACCCATAGATGCTGTAGTGATGAAGAGTAAAAATATCCTGAGTTGAGGCCCTTGTTGACGCTGCGTTATCTTAACGAACAATGGACTGGAATCTATGACCCACGTGAACGAGTTACCTGAGTGTGCCGCAGTGCAGATCCTTCTTTAAAGGTGCCAGAGTGGCTGCAGTCACGAGAAACCTGTACTTAGGTCTAAAAAAGTTTTTTTTTTAAATGACACAAATAACAGCAGCTACATTAGCCGACTCTTTTTGCAGTAAAAAAACATTTAACATAGGGCTTTAAAAAATATATATATATTTGATGGAAAATCCTATGTTAGCATCATAAACAGTTAAACTGTGGCAACACACCAGGTCAGTCTGAAAGTAAAATGTGCTTTTTAGGAAATGGGGCCATCTTTGATATCCGAGCACACCGGGATGAAACTATGCATTAGAGATCAGGAAACGAGTTTTCCTCAACGTGCCATGATTTTACAAAACATGCACTTTGGCTTCATCTGCTTTGTGTGTCCTGCAGGTGAGGCTCTGCGGTGTTATACCTGTATGGGCTCCAATAACGACAACTGCAACCGGCAGGGCTCCAAATCTTGTCCCAGCTACTCTGATGCCTGCGCTGTGGTGGTGGGCCATGACAGTAAGTCCAACAGTGTAGCAGCAGTCCTTGTACCGGTTTTCTTTCTGCCAACAACAAAGATACACACAGCGTTATTTGTACCTGTGTGTGAGGATATGTGCCTTTTGGGTTTGATGGAGAACAGGCTGCTGGTCTGGAGACACATCCCAGCCAGCAGGGGGTCCAAGGCTTTTAAGGAAATGAAAAGCTTTGTTGCCACTAGTAGATCATTATCCTTAATTAGGGCACCATGTGTTCACAAGAACTGAAACAATTCCTTTTCACAAAGATAACTGAACTCTGAGTCGTCTTTATTTTAATAACCAAAATAAAAAAATGACACGTTGTAAATGTTAGTTTTCCCAGATTATATCCTGGTGTCAGGCTTGCTAGTGGTGTGTACTTAATGCCGAAATATCCATGGAAAATCAGCAGCAAGTTTCATCAAATGTATATTGGTGGGTCAGTATAAGGCAGCTGCTACACCAGCGGCTCCCGTTTCTGTGGTTTTTTTGTCAGGTGGAGTCATGAAGTCGTGCTCCTACAAGTCTTTCTGCAGTCAGGCCAGCAGCCAAGGCTACAGAGCCCCGGGGGTCAGAGTTCACTGCTGCTACGGAGATGACTGCAATGTGAACAGCGTTGCCTCCCGGCTGCCAAGACTCAACTACCTGCTGCTGTTTCTGCCTCCGTTGTTCCATTGTTTTTTCAAGTAGAGCTCAAATGCAGATGCCAACATCCACTTGCAACACAAATGACAACTAGGGTTGCCCTCATTTACTCCAAAGATGCCAAATAACCCTGCTGGTGAGGAGCTGTGCTACGATTCCACTTTGTTTTAACAAGCCTTTACATCAAGGTTACTGCACATGGCGGAGCTTGAGCTATTTGGTGTGAGTGTGTGGGTTATACACACGTTGTTGGATTCACTAAGCAGTACTCATCTTCTAATGGGTTTCACTTAGCTAATAACCTGAGGAGGAGAAGTGCAATGCAGTGATAATTCATGTTTTGCCTCCCATATTTAGAGAGTAAGAGACGCTGTTCATCAGTTTCCCCACTCTGCTACGACACTCAGGACACAATGTGTGAAATCAAGTTACGCTTCACCACATCAGTCTTATTTTTCACCTTAACAAGTATGTCAGCACGGTTCTCGTTGCAGCATAAGTTCCTGTTGCTAAATACAGCACCGGGAGTTCAATCTGATGCACGTCGTTACATCATTAGCCTTCTGTCATATCTGACAAGCTGTGAGGGGTATTTTGAAAGGAAGTGAGAAAACACTTCTCACAATCGGGCAAATCCACATAAGCCTTTAACATGCAGGAGGCGGGCTGATCACACACAGGAGGTCAACCCACTGCGGCTGAAGTCACTTAATGAGTTACTTTATGAACATTTAGTTCATATGAGTCCAAGATGCTACTGTATATATTGTATAGAACATGTAATAAAAAAATACTAATATCTATTGGTGACATATTCTGTTGTGTCATTTTCTTGGAACATGTATCCTGGATCATTCAAATCCAAAACATCATAATGTATTAAAATAGTGATAAAGTAAGAATAAACAGTGAAATAAGTTCTAGAAATCTGCTCTCAAAATAGGGAGGGGGGGGGGGGGGCAGGAGACATTGATACCGCGATGACGAGTGTGAACCAACCACCAGCGAAGTGAATCCAGACAGGTGAGTGAAGCAGTGTTGTGAAGTCTCAGGTGTGTGTTGCCTTAGTGTTTATTTATTCCTGCTTTTTATTTAGATAGGTGGTAGTTTATTTAATATGTTGCTTAATTCTTGGTGTACCTTTTATTAATTTATTGTTGGTCTATTTTGTTTTGTTGTCTGTGTTGAGCTGATTAATTCTAATAGTTCTAGGCCCTTCACTAATTGATAATTAGAAGGGTGAACGCCTTTAACGGGGCATCTTGGAACATAATGGCTCCATGGTGTGATGTCAATAAAGCTTATATGTTAAAATGATAATACACCCTTACTTTGTAGCCTACGTTTCCTCTTTAATTTAGTAGGTGTGTGATGTATTGGCCCTCCTGTACTCTTTGAAAACGTAACGTATCTTACTCCTATTGCCCTATAATTTAACCCCCCACAAAAAAAACCTATTGGATGGATTGCGATAGAAACTGTCCTGCACATGACTATTCTTTCTTACTTGCAGTTCTTACAGCAGCTGTCCTTACAAAGTAAACACTGTTGCATGTAGTATGCGTTTAATTGCCCGCTAAGCACAGGCACGATGCAGCCAAAAAACATCCATCCATTTAAAAGATATAAAAAGATAAAGCAAGCTTTGCTAAACTCTCAGTGTAAAACTGAACCACTCCATCGCAAGAAAAATAAGGAAAAACAGTTCATGCTTGTCTTTTTTCACTTTTACACTCGTTAGTCATTGTACAGAAGTGGTTACGTCCCCTCTGCCCACACCCACAGTGGCACATTTCAATGTGAGAACACATATCCAACAGCTGGGAAACAACAGCTGCTCTCAGGTTGAACCAAGTTAACATATTACTGATGATGATCACTGCTTACAGAGAAGCTAGTGAACCGGGTATGAAGATGAGTAAACTGCCCACACCTGGATAGATTAAAGTCTTGACATCACATTGGCAGTTTATGCATCTCTAATATAAAATAACACGTGGAATAATATGCGTACATAAAGCTAAACGGCATTAGCAGGGATTTTAACACAGTGGGTTATTGGCAACATGAGAGCCTATAAGTATCTATACTTAGATAATGGATAGAAATTCATCATTTTATGCATTACTTCACACTCTCTTTGTGCGAGTGCGTCCTTTTGCCGGGCGGCCGTTGTAGTTCACACAGCCGCCACCGCGGGGCAGTCTAGCCACACTTTTTAATCTAGAAGACTGTTGCGATTCATACTGACCAACCGCGCCTCAAGGGCACCGCTCAGATCGGCCAAAGTCAATAATGGTAATATTTGCACTGTTTTATTGCTGTCTGCTGGGATTTGTACTTTATTTAAAAATGCTAACTCTGCTGCTGCTTCTTGCTTTGACTAACTCTCTCTTTAAGATGAGCCTCTCCTCCTCCTTTGAAAAGCAGGTGTGAGGGTGTGAACGGACCAGCCTTCGGGGGGACAGGCACTGACCCCAAACCGGGTGTCTCCTGGACCGGTCAGCCGACACGCCTGTTGCATGTGCTCACGTCCCCCAGACAGCAGAGAGAATGGTCTCACGTCGCCCCCCCCCCCCCCCCCCCCCCCATCCACCCGCCCACCACCCCTTTTACATCAATTAGCAAGGTGAAGGTTTTCATAAAACTGAAGGGCCGGCGGAGTCTGGACAGGTCAAGGTGCTGTTGAGGAGTAGGGCGGGCGTCTGGAGTTTGTCTTTAGGGGCTCATAGCTCAGGTAAGACTATTGTTACCGTCATGACTAATGTAAATGGGACTGTTGTGCGCTACCTTCCCTGCTGCTGTTTGACATGCCAGAACACCAGTACGCGGTTTATAGTTCGATTGAGGTTTTCAAAATTGGAAACTACAGTCGCTGTATTACCCCCCCCTCCCCTCTTTCCCCCTCTGTACGTCATCTCGGCCAAAACTGAAGGTCATCGCCATGGCAACTTTGCTGTTAAAATTGGAGTATGTTTAATCCCAATCCTCTGGCTCCTGAAGACATTATCACCGCAAATCCCACCGTCAGCCATCAAAGGTATGAGCTGGCTGCCCTTTTAGGGATTTAAGTAAACCAGACAGGTTTCACTCCTTGTGAATGCCACCGAATGTTCCACACACGGTCATATTTGTGATTTATTTTTGTGTGACACGAGGTACCCGAATTAATTTTCACTCAAGGGACAGAGACATCTTTACCGTACAAAACAATTTATTAAGACAATACTATAATTATGTACAATGGATATTTATAAAAGCTTGCTACCAGAAAATCTATATACTCGCCCGGTTCCCTAGCCACAGCGAGGGTAGGGCGGCCGTCTGTGTGGGGACAGCGAATCTCCCCGTACAGTAAAACACCCAGTGCCACCTGTAAACATGCAACAAACACACACACAAACACGGCACACTCACTACAAACCCACTCGCACAATGACAACAAGAAAAATTAGAAATAGTTCATGCAAAGTCAACCCGAATGTGCCCGCGCCACTCCTCCACACAGCGAGCACCCCCCGCTCGAAATCAATAAAATAAAATAAGGCGAGTACACAAAAAAACGGAGATCAACAGGAACAAGGAAACGCACAATATAGCAATACAATCACGGTTAACAACACTCAGTCGTTATTGTGCAACCGTGAAAGAAAACCTGGGGCAAAACAGCAGCTGTGCGCCACCTGGAAAGGCTAAGGCGTCAGACCCTCCCCGACGAAGTTTAACGGGACTCCACTCCGCCGGCCAAACCGATCTCCCTTTCGCTCACGGTAAGGAACCGGGGGACAGCTGGGACAAAGTGGGTGTCGCCTGCTAGTTAAATAAGACGCTCCCTGATGACGTCAGTCTATCCCGCAGTGCTACCTGTCACAATCTACCCCCACCACTTTTATCCTCGTCCCGAGGGTAAAACTCACCTCCCTGGCCTAAGGGTACCTATTTTATGGCACACCCCGCCCACTCACGGTTGTCTCTGGCAAGCGATGGAGATTAGAATGTTTGCCCGCTGTTACTCGGGTTGTCCGTCGACACACTGGTTCTGGAGGGAGGTTTGGCTGGCCTGTCCCTTCCACTGCAAGGTGGCCTGGTGATCGCACTTGTGGGTTGGGAGTCACTCCAAACTGCACTTCCTCCGTTCTAGCAATGCTGCAAGGATGTTCCACTCCCGCTGGGTTGGCACCGTCTGGGGCAAGTGGCCTCTCCCTCAAAATCCAAACCTCTTCAGGTTCTTCCTCTTCCTCGGTATTTTCTACCGTGCTTTGCTCATCCCGGGGAGTTGGAACATGAAAAGCATTTCGGGGAACCAATCTAATCATTGTTCGATGCACCTGCTTAGTTTGGTCGGGTTTGTCGACGGGGGCCACAGTATATACCGACCCACCATTTGTGGGCGCCTTCAAAATTCTGTAGGGTCGTGGGTTCCAGTGATCCTGAATCTTGTTTCTTCCCCTCGCACTGTGGTCCCTCAGATACACCAACTGATCGACGGCCAGCCCCTCATCAACATTTCGGTCATGTCTCTCCTCTCTCCGTTGTGCAGCCCCCTGCATCCGATGTCTTGCCCCGTCGTAAGCTGTTCGCAGTCGCCTTTGATGTTCGCCAAGCCAGCCGTCCACCGTACCAGCAGCGGGCTCTTTAACTCTCCCTAACAAGAAGTCCACCGGCAACTGTGGATCTTGACCAAACATCAGCAGATACGGTGACTCACCAGTTGATTGGTGTGTGGTGGTGTTGTAGGCGAATGTAAGTTGTGGGAGGTACAACGTCCAGTCCCTCTTCTTCTCCACTGGCAACGTACGCAGCAGATTATGCAACGTGCGGTTGAACCGTTCACACTGCCCATTTCCTTGTGGCCTGTAAGGCGTGGTCCTGCTTTTCTGGACCCCGTACAACTCACATAGTTGCTGGATGAGTACCGCTTCAAAACTTCTCCCTTGGTCGGAATGGATCCTAGATGGAACCCCAAACCTGTAGAACCACTCATGTACTAGCAGTCGGGCCACCGTAGGTGCTCGTTGGTCTCTGGTGGGGATGGCCTGCGTATACTTAGAAAACACATCAGTCATAATCAGAACATGTTCTCTACCATCTCTAGAAGGTTCAAGCAGGGTGAAGTCAATGGCCAATATCTGATTCGGCCGGGAGGCCAATAAATGGCCCATGGAGGCACGAACTTTTGGTTGGACCGCTTTTGCCAATGTACATCGTTCACAGTTCTGGCAATACTCTTTAATCTCATTAATCATACCGGGCCAGTAGCATCTTTGTCTCACCAGGTCAGTTGTTCTTTCCACACCTTGGTGTCCTTGGCCCTGATGTAACTGATGCAATACTTCCTCTTTTAGTTTAGCAGGTAATACTAGCTGTTGTCCTTCTTCCCCGCCATCGGATCTAGATACACAGCGATACAAAACTCCCTCCTCCTTGGTCATCCTCTCCCATTGGCGAAGCATTTCCAAAACCGGTTTGGGGAGGGTCTGCCTCTCCTGCTGATCCGGGCCCCGTTTCCGATCCCAAAAAGCCAGGAAGCAACTGATGATTGGATCGGCTTCCTGTAACGCAGCCAGATCTGCAACAGAGTGGGTAGGGAACGCTGACACGGTTGATTGAGTTACCTCCATGTTTGGTTGTGTACTGAGTTGTGCTATCATCTGGGGGATGGCACTGCCCGGCATCAAGGCACCACATCCTTCGGCAGACGTATCCGTTTGATACTGCCGGGATAATCCGTCTGCGTTACCATTGACTCGGCCGGGTCTGTACTTAATGGTGAAATCAAAGTCAGATAGTTGAGCCGCCCACCGCTGCTCGAGGGCACCCAACTTAGCCGTGGATAGGTAGCTTAAAGGGTTATTATCTGTAAACACCACACACTTCTGACCCAGGAGATACTCCCTGAATTTCTCGGTCATGGCCCACTTGAGCGCCAGGAACTCCAATTTCATGGAACTGTAATTTGTCATGTTTCGTTCCGTTGGCTTCAATCCTCTGCTAGCGTAGGCCACTGGTCTCACCTTACCACCCTGTTCTTGCGAGAGCACTGCTCCGAGACCACTGTAGCTGGCATCGACCTCCAGGATAAAGGGCAGGGAGAAGTCAGCATAATTTAGTACTGGCGCAGATACCAACCTTGCCCTCAGATCGTGGAAGCTTTTTGCGCATTCGTCTGTCCAAACCTCATTGAATGGGCGGCTGGATGGTTTTTTCCTTTTGGATCCCGTCATTTCAGCTACTAGACGGTGCAGAGGGGCGGCAAGAGTAGCAAAGCCATTGACAAACCTTCGATAATAACTAGCGAAACCCAAAAAGGAACGTAATTCTGATGTGCGTTTGGGTGGGGCCCAATTAGCCACTGCGCTGATTTTCTCTGGGTCTGTGGACACTCCATCCTTTGAAATAACGTGGCCCAGATACTTCACTTCGGGCTGAAAGAAGTTGCATTTCTCCAATTTGACTTTCAGGCCTTCTTGGCGAAGCCGACGCAGTACTGCCTCCAGGCGTTTCACATGCTCCTCTATGGTAGAGGAAAACACCACCACATCGTCCAAATACAAAAGTAATGACTCAAAATGTTGGGCCCCAAACATTCGTTCCATCAAGCGTTGGAAAGTGCCTGGTGCATTACACAAACCGAAGGGCATACGGTTAAATTCAAACAACCCAAAGGGCGTACAAAAAGCTGTCTTGTTCTTGTCGGCCTCTGCCACGGCAACTTGATTGTACCCACTGGCCAGATCCATGGTACTGAACCAGCGGGCACCCGACAAGGCATCCAGCGACTCTTCGATGCGGGGCAAAGGGAAAGCATCTTTCCTTGTTTTGCCGTTAAGTTGGCGATAATCCACACAAAGACGTATGCTGCCATCTTTCTTTTTCACCAGGACAACCGGAGAGGCGTAGGGGCTGCTACTTTCCCTAATAACCTGGTTTTCCAGCAACTGGTGGATATGAGCTTTGACTGCCTCATAGTCCGACGGCGGGATACGTCGATAACGCTGCCTTACGGGCGTGTTATCCAGTAAAGGTATGTCATGAACAATGAGGTTTGTACAGCCTATGTCACCCTCACATGCGGAGAACACTGACTCATATTTATGCAAAAGGGACCTCACCTTGCCTTGTTCATGGGCGGGTAGACTGGACAAGTCGATGTCCCCGATGGCATTCTGTACTGATCTCCCCCCAGCAGCTTGGACCGAGGACGTTGCCACAACTCCTTGGTCCGACATCCCCTCAATTTCGGTAACACCTGCAGGTAGGCTCACAATCTCTACCTGGCACACTTCTCCCACCCTAATGCGGGGGGGAAGAAATATATCAACAGTGCTTACATTGACGAATGGCAGGTACACAGTACTTTGTGTGACCTTTACGATAGCTGGTGCCAGCAATAAGCCACCGGGGAGGTTGCTATTCTCCGGGGGTTGGAATAGTACCGAGCAGCGAGAATTAAAGGCTCCTTGGGAGCAAGTGGTTG
This sequence comes from Pungitius pungitius, assembly GCF_949316345.1. Classification (NCBI taxonomy): domain Eukaryota; kingdom Metazoa; phylum Chordata; class Actinopteri; order Perciformes; family Gasterosteidae; genus Pungitius; species Pungitius pungitius. The sequence goes on along the minus strand of NC_084912.1, from coordinate 11,655,046 downwards.
CCACTAGCTTCATGGTGCCAGCCGGGACACATACTCTGGTCTTACCCCTAACTCTGACTGTCCCTACTTTCTCAGCCTGTGGTGTGAGGTGCACTTGATGACAGTACTGCAAGGCCTGGTGCCAGGTGCTATTCGCACCCTTAATAGCGGGAAGGTCGAACATACCCAGTCCGTGCTGACCAAACAGTTCTTCAAAACACTGACCAATAATGTTCATTCCCAAGACCCCTGGGTGATCTGGTTTGGGTAAGGATTGCGGGGGGTCTTTAACAATGAGAATGCCACGTTTTGGAATCACTTTGCCCAGCACAGTGACGTCTAGCTCTAAATAGCCAACATAGGGGATGTCTAGATGGTTAGCCGCTCTGAGCTGCAACCATCTGCATGACTGCAGCCTCTCCTGACCCCACGACTGGAAATGCTGAATAAAGAAGCTTTCAGTTATAGTGGACACCATTGATCCAGTGTCCAACAGACAGGGGACCCCCACCCCCGCTATATGGACAACAACGTGGGGGCATGGATGTACCAACTTAGAGATTGATTCAGGGTCGACCGGAACTATGCTATTCGAGCCTAGCATGACCCCATCTGATTGGCGGCTCTGCCCGTCAGAGGGTGTCAGTTTTCCGACGGTGGCTGCGTGAACCTTGACCCATCCTGTCCAGATCGATGGAAATGTCCAGGTTGGGGAGCTGCCCGTTCATTCTCACAGTCCCTAGCGAAATGACCTGGCAGTTGACACCGCCTACAGATGACTGCACCCCTAGATTGAAACTGAGGGCGCTTAGGGGCGCTTAAGGCCAACAATGTTTTGGAAAACTGCATAAACTGCTCCTGCTGACTTTTTAGCATTTCCCGCAGCTCAGCTACCTCAGACTTCAAAGTAGCATGGGGAACCATGCACTCTGGTCTACCTGAAGCACCCTGATGAATGCTATAAACAGACGGGACGGAATAGCTTCTCGGCCTCCCTTCCCACGGTCTACCTTCTCGCTCCCATCGGATGGCTGCATCACGGATGTCATGGAGATCATAGGCGGGGTTAGTGCGAACAAGTTCTTTTAGCGCACGGCTAAGGTTGCCATCTGACACAAACTCCACATATTGATCACGTAAGAGGCTAGCCGCCTGTGCAACCCCATCAGGAGATTGTTGTATAACAATATCCATTAGCGAGAATAGCGCATTTGCATACTCACGCAATGTCTCCCCTTCTTGCTGTTTCCTAGAGTGGAAATTCTGCAATAAAGCAATAGGTGAGTCTGCACAGCCATACTGAGTCTGAAGGATGGAAAAAATTAGTTTGGGATCTTCCCGAACCTGTCTAGGACGATACTTAATCTCATCTCTTGCTACTCCTCCTAAATGGTCATAAATGAAATGAGCCTGTTCTATCGTAGACATCCTACGTGTGCGTAATTTCGACTGCACCTCATCCACCCATTCCCTCACTGATACCTCCCCTTCCCCCGTAAATGTGGAACACTTATCTTTAGGGATGTAAACCACACGTTCAACTACTGGCATCGACCTAGTAGAGGTTTCCACACCAAGAGTTGGTGCATGGTCAGTATTACCACTGCTGGCAGAGGGAGGTGTGGTCGAGGGCCCCGGGACCGGGTTCAGGGCCTGTCTTTCTTGTGACAGCCGCTCATTATCTGCCTTTAACCGCTGCACCATTTCCCGAAGTTCTTGCATCTCCTCTTCCATGTTAACACCGTATCGTCTCCAAAAGCTGCTGGGAGCGCTGTTTCAGGGGCCCTCTGGCAGACAGACTGCTGTTTTGCTCCAAAATACACAAAAAAACAACAAAAAAAACACCATACAAAAAACAAGCTTATCGTCAAATGTATGATTCCTTTAGGGAACCAGCTTCACGGTATATACAAACATACAATAAAAAAAAATGACTGGCAATGACTGTCTCTGTCCTTGATCCTGCCAGCAACGCCAAATGTGACACGAGGTACCCGAATTAATTTTCACTCAAGGGACAGAGACATCTTTACCGTACAAAACAATTTATTAAGACAATACTATAATTATGTACAATGGATATTTATAAAAGCTTGCTACCAGAAAATCTATATACTCGCCCGGTTCCCTAGCCACAGCGAGGGTAGGGCGGCCGTCTGTGTGGGGACAGCGAATCTCCCCGTACAGTAAAACACCCAGTGCCACCTGTAAACATGCAACAAACACACACACAAACACGGCACACTCACTACAAACCCACTCGCACAATGACAACAAGAAAAATTAGAAATAGTTCATGCAAAGTCAACCCGAATGTGCCCGCGCCACTCCTCCACACAGCGAGCACCCCCCGCTCGAAATCAATAAAATAAAATAAGGCGAGTACACAAAAAAACGGAGATCAACAGGAACAAGGAAACGCACAATATAGCAATACAATCACGGTTAACAACACTCAGTCGTTATTGTGCAACCGTGAAAGAAAACCTGGGGCAAAACAGCAGCTGTGCGCCACCTGGAAAGGCTAAGGCGTCAGACCCTCCCCGACGAAGTTTAACGGGACTCCACTCCGCCGGCCAAACCGATCTCCCTTTCGCTCACGGTAAGGAACCGGGGGACAGCTGGGACAAAGTGGGTGTCGCCTGCTAGTTAAATAAGACGCTCCCTGATGACGTCAGTCTATCCCGCAGTGCTACCTGTCACAATCGGTTTGTTTGTGTGTTGCTTTTTATCAGAGAGCATTTATCAATTGCTGACTGTGTGCCCCTGAGAGATTGACATTTTCCTGAGAAACTCGCCTTCTGTCACAAACCGTGACGCTGGCATCCTCCCGCTGTGAGATGGTCTCTTGAGGCCTTCGTTGCATTTTCTTTATTCTATTTATTTTCCTGGTGTATCGATTGGTCGACCTGTTTATAATGACTGCCGGGCTGCAGCAGAACTGATTAGACTGGTCAATACAAGAGGTAAAACAAAAATCATACACCTTTTAAGAAGAGCTGTTGTGTTTTCAGTAATGATAGATTTCTATTTGTGTTCAAATCCCCTCTGAGTAAACTGGCCTTGGTTGGAGACTCCTGATCCCTGGGATGTACCGTTTGTGGAATTCATCTCCAGGACCACATAAGGCAACCACCAGCTGGGGTAGTGCGCCCCGGAGAAAGAGCTGGTTTCAGTCCCCACAGGATGCATCTTGCAACGTTGAGCTTTGGATCCACACCCTGAAAAAAACACTAACAGTGGGAAAAAATGATCTCAAAGGGTTGTGTTGTTCGGAGCAAAAAATTACCTTTTGAAAAATGGTCGCTGAAATAATTGACGGCCATTATTACAGACGTGATGACTAGTGGTTAGAAACACAAACAAACGCTTCCCAAGTAAAAAAGGACACACTCTGCTCCAAACATCAAACGCTTCTGCTGAAATGGGGAGGGAACATCAGCGCTCGGGGGGGGTGAGAGCCTGTGATACGTCGGCTGCGTTTACATCTCGGGTCCCGGCTGGTCGGCACGGGTTCACCCAACGGTCAGCGGTTCTGACGTCTCCGGGTCTTGGGTCTTTTTCAAAAAGACCCATGAAGCAGAATTAAAGTGATCTTCCTCCGGACGAGGGACCACAAAGGCTTTGGCTTTTTGAAACAGGGAGGAGGAGACATACATAGAGCAGGAGTTGAGGGGGGGGGGGGGGGGTGAATGGAAGAAGTGTGGGTAATGAGTGTGTTCCCTAATATGTAGAAAAGTGACTGAATGGCCTTCTGAGCGGCCAGTCCCTGGTTCGAGGGCAGCAAAGAGCCTGAAGCTGACATGGGAAACGCACTGTATACACTGTGAAACGTGTTCAGCATGTTCATTTTATTAGTATTATCCCTCTTATAAACCCTGATGAGAAATGAAAAAAAAACGTGATTAGCATGGAAATAATGTGCTTGAGATGAAAGAAAAATTAAGCCTGTTGATTCATTCTTTCAGGGAAACGGTTTCTTTGTTTTTGCCTTCGACTTTTCAAGTCATCGCCTCTCCTCCAGACACTTTTAGAATGTTTAACATAAAAGTATGATTTTTAAACCTAATTATACCGTTTGTGACTAAACATCATCCTGAAAACAGATTTCACGAGTCATTTTCCTCAATATTTCTCAGATGTCATTGCTGTTCATTAGTGGATGAATCACAAGTTTACAAATCCAGCATCTACTCTCTCCACCATATGTTCTCTGCAGTTTCACCTCCTCCCGAGTCTCCTCTCCTGAGAAGACAGCGTTTGCACCATTTCTGTGTCAACTATAGCTGTGATACAGGCTGTCTATTTTTGCTATCCCCCACAGGAGGAACAAAGGATCAGAGAAAAGGCTCCAATGATGAGCTTTTTTGTAGAATTATCACAGTTCTGAAAATTCGGTGCATCTTAGAGGAGACATGCATTCAACTGCTCAGGCACTTGGTTTTTAATTGGGAGAAATGCAAGCATAACAAGTTGTTATGACAAGAACACAGAGGGTCAACAAATATCACGTAGAACTGAGGAGAGGGAAGGGGCTTCACTGAGTCGGGAGGGTTTACTGCGTTGAATGAGTGCAGAGGGAAAGGAGGATAACAAAAGAGAGAGGAAAGCAGACCTTGGAGCCAAAACCAAATCACATCAGTAACCGCTGCGCCCCGGGGTGAGGGCCGGCTCAGTCAACCGTATCATGCAACTGGGATAATTAGTTTTCGAAAGGAATATCAACTGATATAATTGAGCATTCTCCGCTAATGAAGATCTTCTGTGTTGTCACTGGCGAGGCGCTAATTGATGGGAGAGGGATGGGGTGGGCGCAGGGAGCGGGCATGGCGCCTTGTGCAGGATCTGATGGTGCAAGTGCTGCCTGCGCTGGGAAAGAAACTTTTTTTTTTTAAAAGGTTCGTTGAGTTCTTGTTTTTTACTTTGTAGTGACTTTGTAGCCTTACTTTGTAGTGTGTGTGAGAGAAGGGCTCATATGCTGTGTTGTGTTGTCTTAAGGTTTTGCTATGACATGAAGGAAAACTTGCCCGAGCGCTTTTACGTCGAGGAGTGAAACAGACAAAGTCTGAAAAAAAAAAAGAAATCAGGAGTCCACAGGAAGGGGGTGGAGGGGGTTCAGGGGTGGCACAGGTCGTGTTGGGTTTTTCGATCGAGGGAGGAGGATTTGTTGAGGGAGGGCTGAGAGGAGGGGTCGTGGTGGAATCAGTTGAGGGAATAATAGGAAGGCAAATTGGTTTTGACAAGTTTGGGGAGCTGGAAGTAATTTGGCCCTTTTTAAAGGGGAGATGAGGGAATATCCAGCAAAGCTATGAGATAATCAGGGGTACCATTCAGGAGCGGGGTGAGGCGAGGGGCCGGGGCACGGGGCCTGCGGGTGACCCCGAAGGGCCCGAGAAGCAGGGTTAGCTCTCATGTGCAAGTTACCAGTCAGTGAAAGTTGTGTTAAAGCTTTTAATAGTTTGTGTAATTTCGATAATATGATACATTTCTATAACCTTAAAAAAAATCTTCTAAGAAACAGTCTTCATAAGATCTAGATATTTGCATTTATTATATACACCTTCACATCATGGATAACTCAAATAAAGACCAGCTTGACAAACAAATTATGCTTTTTATGAAGATGTTCAAGACACCCTCAACTCACAGAGCGACAGGCAGGCAGACAGATGGAGTAAAGTAGACAACAAACACACATACACACACTCACAGATAGACAATTCTGATCAACTATTCCCTGCCAATCATCTCCAGAAACAGGCATAGGTCCCCAGCAGCAGGAGACGACACAGACTGCTCACAGCAGCCAGCGTGCAGACGGAGCGCCGCCCAGGATGCAGCGAAGGTGTTTGAACACAAACAGAGGATTAACAGAGTTCCGGCCACAAAGGTGACGGTAAATAAAACACCAAACAGGCCCGCAGGTCCAGACAGAAACACGACTGTACGCACATTCCTAATCAATGTTGGTGGGTAATCAAAGCCGTGGTTCAGCTTCATGCTGTCGGTTGATTCATAAAGAGAGAGAAGTGAAAAACATGCATCCAGTTAAGAAAGAAAGGGGGCGAGAAGGGAAAGGCAAAGGAGGATTTGTTGGGCTGAAATTCCTCATGGTGTCAACATGGAAGTAAAGGGTTGAGATAAAGTCAAATATTCTCCCCACGGCTGCTGACACCTGCATGGCTTGATCTCTCTTTTTCAGATAACATCGCATTCACACAGCAAGAGAACACGCGTCTGATGCAAGAAGGCTGCCTCCACCCTTCCAATCCTTCGTGTATGAATGCAATTTGCCGCTGTTTGCCTGTAAAACACAAACGTGCATAACCTTAATCGCCCCCACACGCCCTCAGAGCGATGATGTCAGAGATTTTCATTTTTAAATTTAAATAAGTATCTATGAAGTCACTACTGCTGGCTGAGTTAACAAAAGGGGGTTTATGGCTCCCTGGCGGACGTTGTTGAATGGTAGACATCTTGAAATCTGTGTCTGTGCTAAAATTCAATTTAGTGCTCAATTATTGGAACTTTCTCCACCCCCTGACAGAGATTGTAGGCAGAGAGAAAGAAACAATTTCAATGAGTCACCATTCAAAGACGTGGGAAGAGGAAAACACACATGCAATTAACGCCTATCGCCGTTTGTTGTCTTTTGTATTATATCTGGACCACCAGATTCACGAGCTCCACGGGATTCAGACAGTTCACAAAGATCAGTTTGAATCAGAAACGCATAAACAAATATTGAAAAACGTATTTCATTCATTTGCAAAAGTGATCCAACAATTGAATGTACAAAACAGGTCAACACAAAAGCAGGGAGCTTCATCTCAGAAATGACATTTTGTCTCCAGCTGCTACTACCAGCGTAATGCTTTCATCGATTGGTTGCATTTCCAAAGGCGCTGCACATAGTTTGCATAGAATATTAGAAGGAGCAGCCGTGGCTCTACTCGGCACTCAGGAGATGTTTGCTCCTCACTTTCAGTGCGACCGCCTCCTTCTCCGTGTTTTCCATGTGACTTCATATCCCTTCACATTAGTGCAGCCCGCCGCAAAGTAGCTGCAAGAATCAGCACGTGGTCAACTGTGGCGAGGGGAGAAAAAAAAAGAAGGGAAGAAAGAGAAAATATTTAAGGCCTTGCTCCCTCCGTCAGCTTTCACCTTCTTTCCCTCCTTGCTCTTGTTTTCACAGCCCTTAATCCTGGCGGCTCCAACGCGGAGCGGTCACAGGTTTTGACAGCAGACTGTAATGACCTAAGCTGTTCTCTGCGGGGGGCGAGGAGGGTTGTTTGGGGTGGGTGCTTGAGGAGGGATAAAGGAATGTTTAATGAGAGGTTACTGGGCGTTTATTTTAAGGTGCAGTGCGGTTTCTCCGCTTGGCCCCCGGGCAGCTGGGCAGTCGCAGACAGTAGGTTGGAAAGCTGTTTGGAAACAGTTTGTTGTGGCAATGCTCTCGATAAATGAAACACTCCAACAGGAAGTTCATCATTCGTGTTTAATGGTGTGCACGTCGTTATCTGGCTGCACAAAATGCTGTGCGTGATTGTGGCTTGACAGGTCGCAGCGGACTGCAGCGCTGGTGCATTAAAATAATGTGTCTGTCATGTTTTAATTAATTCAGGAGAACAAATTGCATCTCATGTGTATATTGTTGAGTTGAACATTAAGAATAAGTTCTGCTGAAATTTACACAGTTCACTGAGCCTTGCTGTTTTTTTGACAAAATCTCGTGGAACATGCACAACATGCTTATTTTTTATGCTTCAAATTATTAGCAGAAATAAAACAACCTACACACATTTTTTCATCCCCAAATGGCTTTCTCAGCCTTTAATAAATTACTATTTTCAGTATTTGAAGTTCATTACCTAGCAACCAGAACTGCGATCCAATTTTCTACAAATGGTATAACGGTAACAATGTTAGTGTGATCTTTATCTGCAGCTTTACTTAAATACTGGGTTTGAACAGAATCACGTATAAAAAGGTTGCTGCTGTGACGCTCTCCATGCTTTAGAAAAAAGTTTCACCTCTCACACTTCAATCAGCGATGTGACAGCAGGTCGGCTGTAATTGCCACACACTTGCTGAGATGTGGCTAGAAGAAGAGCACCTTTAAAATCTACAGAGGGCATTGCACCCACAGCTTTGTGCTCCGTGGGATTTAATAATTTAACTTTTGAATTACTTTATAAGAAAATGTATCTCTCCCACTAGTTGCAGGTATTTTTCTTTCTCCATGTGTGTCCAATGTACTGGCAACTGCAAACTGGAGGTTGTAGAAAAATAGAATAAGTATGAAGTCAATATTTCTATCCCATCAGTGGCTCACATTAATATATAAAATTCAGAAGGTGAGGAACATTAAGAAATGAATGCTTGCCACCAGGATGCTCCCTTTGTGCACTGAATAGAAATAAAGGTGGCATCAGAACTCAATCAAATCATATTGTTTTATTTCAATATAGACCCGGTCAGACAATTATTTTTTTTAATTGAACAAAGTCTCTTAGCCTCAATTGGGGCCATGACATATTATAGTTTGTTAATTGTTAATTTACATTTTATAACAAAAACTTAATCAATGTGTCAAATATGTTGTGCACTAAGCTCCTAACAGGGAACTTTAGCTGGGAGCAGATTATTTCCATACCTTTTTAAAACCAGTGCTTGTATGATTCACTGGTTTGAAATGGCTGCAGAATCAACAGTTTCAGAGGTGCTGATAGATTCTGGCAATCAGAGGGCACTCGTAATCACCGGGGAATATTTCAGTTCTGTCATGTTTCATCACTCACATGATCAAACACAAGTCACTATCAGGCTATGAAGCAAAACAATCCGCCACTATCCATATCAGTCCGTTCTGTCTTCCATACCAAAAGTTGGCAACCCTACAGACAAATGACGTGGCAAAAAAATGCCGTCAGCAGTCATTGTGTGTGACAGCGAGTGGTTGCAGAGGAAACTGCTCAGGCAGCAAGAAAACCGAGCTGCTGCCCGCTGCAGGGACGGCTGGCGGCGTGAAATCTGTCTGTTGCAGAAGTCTGTCTCCACTCCTGGTGCTACCAGGACGAGTGGCAGGCTGTGGGGTCATGGCTTTATTTTGCTGTCAGACATCCCTTCCTGATTGGGAACTTAGCTGAAAGTTTAATCTACGCCATCTTAAAAGCCGCACTACCAAAAAGAGAACGGACATCTTTTACATTTTCAGTTCCGATTGTATCGGACTCTAATTATACTGTACCGTAGAAAATACAGATGCTACTCCTTTGTGTTTTGTATAAATGGGTGGTGCTCATCTACTGCGTGCAAACAAACTATACGTTCCTCCGAACACTCTACTTCAATAAAATGGCAAATCATAAAAAAAGGACTTTTCATGCCCAATAATAGAATTAATAGCACAAAACTAAAAATCATCTTCCGCCACTGATGAGCTAATTTTCTGAATACTCCAGTCTTACTGCAACTTTGATCTGGCCAGCTTCTGTAATCTCAATCTTAAATCTGGCTGTGTATTTAGTATAATTTTAGAACCAACCATAACAACAAAATACTAAAGAGTGAAACAATAAGTAATGACTTTTTATGCATGTCTAATATATGTGCTAAGTTATAAATGAAGTGAAATAAAATATTTCAATAATGTATTGTTTTTCAGAAGATCGGTTCCTTCCTTTTGATGTAACTGTTTTTTGCCCCACAATCCCACTAAAATACAATGTTTGAAGCTTGCTTTCAAGCCTGCGCCTCTACTCGTATGCTGGGGCGAAGACTCCATGACACAAAACCAGACCGATACATCTTATCAATTAAAAATGGTTTATCAGGTGTTGAATTACTCTGTTTGCTTCATAATTTTCATTGCATCTTCTGTTGCTTGCATCCATCTTTTACTCCTCCTTCTTTTTCACAAATTCCATCTCATTAGTTTCCATCCCTTCACATGACGACTGGCCATCTCACCTCCTTCTTATTAAGCCCCCAATCTCACAATCCTATGCAAAGGACTGCACTTAGTGGGCTTGATGGTGAAATTATAAAGAGCCATTCCCACGGGACTGGCACCAGTCAAGTCCCAATATAAGATAGAGAATTGTGGACTTAAACCTGTTCCCTCATATATACCAATCAAGTAGATAAATAACGGTTTAATTAAGAAATGCCCCTCAATGGGGTTTTGGGGCTTGCGGTAGGTGATTGAATGGGAGGGGATATGAAAGGCACAAGAGGCAATACTTCACCTTTGGAGTAAAGCACAATGAAGGGATATTCATTATCTGAGAGCCTGCAGGCTATTGAACGCCACAGACAACATAGGCCATTCACCATGGAAAAAACTCCATTAAAAAGAAAGCACCATTACAGCTTAGTCATTACAAAAAATATATTAAATATTCAATTATTTTGCATTTTATCACCTCTCCCAGAGAGAACAATGCATCTTAAAGGTGAGGCATCAAGATTAATTGCTGTGGAAATGAATTTCGAGAGTAACTCGTCAAAATTACATTTTTGTTCTATCGGGATGAGTCAGAGCTGCAGGGTTTTGTTGTGCAGCTTGTCCTCTCTTTGCCATTGCTATTGCTTTGTGGACACAAAGGCAGAATCCAATCTGTTTTAAGCTTGCTGTTAATTTAGATGTCATGAAATGCCCTGATGAAAATTTAATCTCAGTCAGTTATAAACATTTAGTGAAAAACATTGGAATGCAATCAAGCAAACAGAGTAAAAACATTCTCTTATTTGTTCAACTGGTTATCACAGTTGGCGGTACAAAACATACCACTTTACCAAAAATATAGGGAAGGACACATCATGTTTTTGCTGTTGCTGTTGGATGTGTAGGAGTAAAAAATATATCATTGTAAAGGAAAAACCTTGCATCCGCATCTGATCATTTCCGTGCCTTCGACATCCTACTGACATCCAAACAAGAAGGAAGTGGTTAAGTACTAGAGCCCGCCTCTTGCACTATTTGATTGGCGGAGAGGGTCAAGGGGGACATTGACGAGCAGTGCAATTTCGCTCCTGGTGCTGAAAAGTTGAGAATATTTTATATAAGTTTTAGGCACGCCGAGAAAACAGGCGTCCCCGAACCCAATTTTGAATTTTGTGAAAATCACATTTTTGTTAATTTCTCCAAGACGCTGGGTCCGATTGTCACGAACACTTCTTTGGATCGTTATTGGTTCAGTGTCCCCCTGATCTATAAGAATGGTGCTGATATCTCAGATATGGGCTAATTCATTTAGCAAGGGGTGTGGCTTAATCTGGCTCATAGCTTCTAAATGATTTGGCCTGCCCCCCCCGCAATATAGTAACAATAAAGTAAGGTATGTAAACATTTTACCCCTGAACACACCCTAATTCTGTCATAATATTTGAAGTATAGGGGGCAATGCAATTAATCTTTGAAACCATCATTTACCCTTTTGGCATATTTTCATGATTTCTTAGAGTTAAAGAAGAGTAAAAGACCGAACTCCCCCCAGGGATTAAACTTGATTCTTTTCAAATTCGCTGTGTGATCTTGAAACTCAGCTTGAGCTTGAGGCTCTAAAAACTGCATTTTGCCGGAAGAAATATTAAACTATGTGTTTAGGGAGCAATTTAAAAAAACACCATTTGAAAGATTTTGAGGGTATTGGGTGTATTTTGGGATGGTACATCAGAATGTCCTGGTTATCCCTGAGTGACACCTTGGGGATGTGTTCGATCAACCTGACGTGGAATTTTCATTTTCAACTATTGATTGTTTCCTTTTGAATCTAAACTGAAATTGACCAGAAATTGGCTGGTGATTGAGACTATGGCTCATGTGTGGTATTCTGAGAGGCTTTAACTTTGGAATAGTACATCAGAATGTCCTGGTTATGCTTGGGTGACACCTTGGGGATGTGTACAATCATCATTTAACTATTGATAGTGTCCTTTTAAATCTAATCTGAAATTGACCAAATGTAGTCTTGTGGTTGAGATTTGAGTACTTTGAGAGGCTTTAATTTTGGACGGGTACATCAGAATGTCCTCATTATCAGGTGTCACGGTTTGGGTCCTCTTCCTGTCTTATTTTGTAGTTTTCTTGTCTCTCGTGTCTCTGGGTGAGCTTCACTTCCTGTCCTGTCCTGTGATTGCCTGAGTGTTTCCACCTGTGTCCAATCACCTGCACCTCCCTTGTGTATTTAAGCCCCGTGTGCCTGTTGTCCCTTCTCGCGTCATTGTCTATGTCTACCCGGCGTTGGTGTGCGTTACTTTGGATTTGTTTTGTGGTGAATAAAGATCACCTTCTGGAAACTCTGCGTCTGAGTCCTCCCTCCCTCCCTGCCTTCGACCCGCACCAGCCGTCCTGGTCCACTGCAGACCTGGTTAACAAAGTCCGGCAAATGGAAATGAAAGAAAAACAGATGGAGGACAAGATGAATAAACAAGAGCAAATGTTCAGGTTCTTCATTTAAGAGAAAAATCAGGACTGGCCCATGAGATCAAACATTAAGAATGACAAGATGAAGGAACAAGAACAAAAGTTAAGACTTGAAAGACAAATTGGAGAAACAGGAAAGAATGTTCAGAGACTTCATTGATAAGAAAAATCAGGACTGGCGCATGAGAACAAACATCAAAAACGACAAGATGAAGAAAGAGAGGCAAACATTCGCAGACAGCATTAACGACTTGGAAGTCGAGCTGAATGAACAGGAGAGCATCCATGAAGAGACCATCAAACAGCCGACAGCTGAGAAGGAGGAACTGGAGGACCTCTGTCCCCATGAGCATCAAAAGAGGAGATACTTCTGTTTTTCCAGAAGGATGGAAAATAGGCAGAATGAATTCCAGAGGATGAAAGACAAGATGCTGGAGGTGCAGAGAAAGAAGGCTGCTTGTGGTTCAGCTAAGTGAGTAACTCCCCGAGTGAAGGTGTCTTTGGGGTTTTCTCCTAGCTGATAGGTTCACCCACAATCTATTGACTTGTCCAGAGTCCATAGACATGTAAAAAAAAAAACAGACACCTCCCTCCCCCCTCAAAAACCCTCTACCTGACCTCTCCCCATCTTTCTACCCACTGCACCCCCCCACTGTAGGTGTCTGAGTAGGTTTCTTCTGGTCTATTGACATGTATATCAGACACCTCACTTCTCTTCCCTGGCCTCCATCCACACACCCACACGCCCGTTTCTTTTCTCTTGCGTGCACGCACTGGGGGTAAAAACACTTCGTCAGGGACCCCCAGGAGGAATTGAACAACAAAAAACTGCATTTTCTGTCTACCTTGACAGGGGGCTCCATTTAATTATGATTATATGAGAATGAACATCACACTGTCTTTTAATTTAGAATCGTAACTATGCAGTGTATTAATAAATCAAACTGAAAGTCATAGTGCAAAAGCTCGAATTTTTAATTGTTATTTGTTTTTTCATCTCTGTGAGAGTTTGTGTACTTCACATGGCAACCATCCATCTCATCAACACTTAAACACAGATGGTGCCATTTTTAAAGTACTTGCTAGATGTGTGTAAAGAACATGCTCGGTGATTACAGCAGAAAAGATTAAACCGTTGACCACTCGGAATTGTGTTGCGTTTCCTAATCAAAAAAATACAGAAGGACATGCATGTCAGGCATCTGATCTGTTATGGATCTGTCTGTGTCCAAGGTGAGAATAACTCCCTCTATCATCATCACACATTCAAACATTCTCGCCTATTTCCAATCTGCTAGCTATTGGAAAAAAGCCCTGAGCTAACCCAGAGGTGACAATTCAAGAAAGCAAAGGAAATGGTGTTGCCACTCACACTTCGGCGCCCGAGTGTCTATTCTCTCTCTCTCTCTCTCTCTCTCCTTATCTCTAACACACACACACACCAACATGCATTCAGTCACTAAAATGAGTATTGTGTGGTCAGATCTCACTGCTGTGTGTGTCACGCAGTTTATGAGCCTGCTCGCTTTTAAGTGGCCTTTTAAGACGTTCTGCTGAGCCATTAGTAGCACATCACCATAAAACTACACCATTTAGGGAGCTGAATCGCTGAGTTGTGCCTGTGTACTGAAAGGCCGGTGTTGCTCGTAGGACTAAAAGTAGGTCCGTCCGGTTGCGGCGTACGTTTGAGCGTGTGCATGCACACTGATCTCTGCATGTGCTGTGTGTAGTAGACACACCGGGATAGCTTTTATTTTTATAATTAAGAGCAAAGGAGGTGAACAAATGGCTTGGCAAACCTTTGCCCGGAGGTAACCGTGGACCTCCATATGTAGCTTGCCCATCTCCTGGCCCTCGCTCCCCGCATCGTCTCCACAAGCGGCCCCTGGGATCCCACTGACCCCCCCCACCCCCCGTCCTCCACTTCTTGTGCCTCTGCCGCCGTCCGCAGCCACGCTCCACACTCCCGCCCAGGGCCACAGCTGACTTTCTCTGCAGTTTGCCATGATTTGGGAGTGCGTGCTAAGGTTGACCGATTTAACAGCCGCTGGGTAATACGCAGGACGTCATTTGTTAAAATCTAATTGATCGCTCCATTTCAACATCTACACGAGGAACCCGTGTCTGCTGCATGAGCACAGGCTGAACAACAGATGCTGTCTGTCCTACGGAGGCATCGGAGAGGAAAAACACGGAGGGGGTCGTGAAGCAGGATGAGATGAGATGAGACTGTGTGTACATTGTAATTCTGCGTTGCCTCATAACATCCAATTCAATGCAATAGTAAAGCTGATGTTGAATAGCTAGTAATGAAATGATTCAATGATAAAAACAATAAGGATAAAACAGTGAAAGTAGCAGATAATAGTTTTCACTTGCTGTTCACTGACATTGAAGGGACATTTCTTTCAAGGACTGAGGAAGTGTCCTTACTAACAACCTTTTCTCCCTTTGTATTTTCACCTCCTTGCCAGGTCCACGCTCTTTTATTTCGAGGCCTTTCCTGGAGGTGCAGCCGTACTCCCCCGTACCCACCAACGGGTTCGTCTTGACCCTTGGGGCGACAGCGTGGCGCAGCACCGGCGAACCCAAGCCGCAGGTGAGAACAACACCGCGGCCATACCGGTGGTCCGAGCACCTCGCGAAACGCAATCATTTCACCGTCAAAGCAATCAGACGCCGAACCCCGGGCACAATTCTCACCCGCTGAGCTGGGAGACCGCGAACCGTATCAACACCTCGCCTCCAGCCCGCCCCCGTGACCTTAGTCACAATACGCCGCTATACATCTACATATTATCATCAGCGCTGGCTCGCACATGAATGCCCGCCAACGAACCGTACCCTCTCAGAGAGAGGCTCCCGCTCCATGGACATTTGTGGCAGAGAGCAAGTAGCTAATTATAAATCCACTCCGGGTGCCTGCTGGTTCCTATGCATTGCTGCTGTGCTGCTCCATGCAGAATGGGGGAAATGAGCCTGTCAACCCGGTCCCAAGTTGCTGTGATGAGTGCAAATGAGGTATGGCCCAGGAAGCCTCTTGGGGAGCTCTCTGAGGGGAGGTGGTGCTGGAGGGGGTGTAAAGACACACACACACACACACACACACACACACACACACACACACACACACACACACACACACACACACACACACACACACAGACTGATGGTTCTGATTTGTAAGCTGTCAGGCAAAGTGGGTCAATATGTGACAAACAACGACTTTCAGATCCTCGTGCACAGTGCAACAGGTCTGTGGCACATTGGGACCGGTTTCAGACACCCTCATTTCCACAGATCATCTGGTACTTTAAGGTTGTAGACAAATATTGTTCCCTCTTTATATAGATGTGAGGTGAGCATTCCTCCCCCACAACATCATCCAGAGGACACCAGGGGTGGAAGATAACTCGGTACAGTTGCTCAAGTATTGTGATTATTGTACTGGACAGAACAATTTGAGTATACTTCAACCCTGCTACATTTGAGAGGCACATATTGTACTTCTTCTTTTTAACATAGCCAACTAATAGATTATCATGTATTATTGCAGATTAAACTACCATGCAGTATCTAAAGTAGTTCAAATAAGCTCAGCATTCATTAGCACCAAGTGCATTAACTTAATTACATAAAAACATTATTTAACATTTTCAGCAGCTGCACTTGAATCAATGCTTATATTTGAAGTATCTTGAAAATCTTGATTGGACATCCTTTACTTTGGGTATTTGGAATTCATAGCCGGCCTGAGTAATACTCCACTCAGGGTAGGGGTCAACCAAAGGGTAAGCTTATAGAAATCCAGCATTAAATAATTGTAGCAACAGAGCGTCAGTAGTATCTTCTAATACTGTGCAATTTTAGTTCATATCGTTTTCAACCACAGATTTTAAGCGATTTGATTCCGATTGCAGAAAATATCTTCACCTCAGTGACCTCTTGTAAGCTCATCTACTACTACTATTAAACTATAGAGTGCATTTTAAACACATTTTAATGTTTCATAAGTACGGAATGTTTTGGATGCTAATATCAACCTGCTTCTTATCGCTTAGTGACTCATTGGTGGACTTACTGCCCATGAAATACGAGTACACACCACATTCCTTACACTTTTTAACGGCATTGTTCTGTCTTTCATTTAAATCCCTGAGAATCGTCCCAATAATTCTTATAGTTTTTCTATGCATTGTTGTGCTTTGATGTATTTGTCTGCTCAGATCTCAACACAGAATTTACAAAGAGGGGAAGTCTGAACAGGACTCAATATAAACCACATTGTCATGTTTTGTTACAGTTGGTTTTCATACCTGATTTAACCCTACTTTAAAACACATGATCGGTGCCTGAGTCCTCGGATCGACCAGTTCGGTACGCAGCTTTCACACGAATCAAACGAACAGGACTTTTGAACCAAGTGTACTCAGACCTGGGTCTCTGCCCCCAGATATGAAAGCACCATAACTGACGACTGTGTCTGAACTCATTTCACACAGACTGTCTGATCGCCTGCCATGATCACAGCCTCACATGTGCTCAGAACAGTCGGCTTTGATTCCAGACTGCTTTCATTTATCCTCTTTCTCCCCTCACTTGCATTCCCGCCCCTGGTGAAGTATTATTAGTGGCTGGAAGAAATATATATATATAATTTTGATTGACAGCCAAGGTTTTACCTTGCCTTTATTTGCACATGATGCCGGTTGCGCTCTATTCTCTCCAATAATGACGGTGATTCCCAGGCTACCATTCTTGAATTAGTATCCTCCAGCCTGGGAGTCAGGACTGCTAATCACGAGCTGTGGTGAGAGGAGAAGAACGGCTTCAAATTAAATCCTTCACAGTCAACAGGAGGTGCACATGAAAGTGCGACATCCTGCCGTTTCTCTCCGAGCTGAGGAAGCCTGCAGATCGACAGTGACAGCACCCCGCTTACCTCTGAGACACCGGCTAGAGCATCTCCAATTAAAAGCTTCCTATGATTTCCTCCATTAATAATAAATGCTGCTGAGCTCCGGAGCTGTGATTGGTGTGTGTCCATGAGGCATTATGGTACATGCACAGATTAGCGTGAGCAGCCTCTTTTCTCGTCTTTTTTCCAAGGAGAGTTTCCACGCGTTGTCCCTTTTTCATGTGCATTCACCGCAGTGTCTTGTTTCATGTGGTGTCCACCTCCTGGTTACTTCATAAGCGCGACTGAAAAGCCCAAACGCACCTCCCTGGAAACTGAAGATGCCACATTGGATTTCAGCAGGAAATCCGAAGAGGTGCCTCTCTCCTCTTGCCGAGGTAGATGCCAGGAAGCTATAGACAATTTTCCTGGAAAAATGTCTGTCCCTGTGACTTCTGCACAAGCATTGGTCTTGAGTACTGCAACCCCTTGAGTACTGCAACTCTTTAGTAAAAGTATGACTTGGCTATTATCCCGGTGATTACAGATATGGGATTCATATCCACTTCAGACTGAAATAAAAAGGGCAACATAGTATATGTGGATGTGCACCAATAGCCGTGGTAGCCTCATCATAATAACAGTCATTGGAGAGACACTGACATCTAAGTGGAGGGCGAGCCTTTTTGCAGGGTAATTTGCAAAAATGCAGGAAGCCAACGAGGTGGATAGAAAGATTCCCATAAATAAGTCTAGAAAATGTTTTTCGCAGAGGACAACGAGGACGTCTGGTGAGGCTTGGACTTCAAAATGATTCATCCACCTGGTTGCTCTGTTTCTCATTTAATGAACACAGTCAATCACAGCGCTGTATCGTTGCTAGGCTGGAGCTGATGCATCCTGGGAGCTGCTTTATTTACATCTCATATCACTACTGCACAGTCCTTTGTATTCAAATGTCTTTTACTCAAAGGCGCAGTGTTTATTCCACCTCGCCGTTCTGCAGATTCAGCGGATTTAGCTAATGCCACCAGGGCTTAATCAATATGCATGACTTAAGGTGTCAGTTATCAACACACGCCTGGTTTTTCAGGAAACATTATTCCTTTTCGGCTCGGGGTTTGTACTTGAATCATTTTGTCTATATCATTTGGGAGTGCATGTAGCAGGCAATCAACCGACATTTACAGTGGCGTGGCATGCTAGCAAAGGATGCCTTCCTAGAGGTAAAAGGGGAAATAAGACCAAAGCATGCTATAGTGACACACCCCCGTGATAAATGGCCAGGGGATGACTTTGGAGGAGGTTTCTGTCTTTAACCTTCTCTCCTTTCTTTTCATTTGACAACTCTCCCTTTTTATTTAATCTGTCTGTCACCTTTCTCTGTACTGACCAGTGGACAAAATATCCTCTCCTTTGTTTTGTCACTTTACCACTTTGTTTATATATCCACTGGAAATTCTTCTTCCTCTACTTCCAATCAGAAGAGCACTGTAATTTACTCCCTAACAATAACGGCCACAGCTTTTCTTCAGTAGCAGAAACAAGTTTCTGACCCAGAAAAAAAATCATTCTGCAAACATTCACTCTGTTTTTTTCTTCTTCTCTGAGACACAGAAATGTGACTTCCCAGACCTCAATCACAGACGGATATTTAGAGAGAAGGTGGTTATAAGCCCAGAAGTGAATACATTGTACATCTTGCTATTGTTGCTTGTGTTTACCAGACCGTGTGTATATAGACCATGGACGGATTTAATCCTGAGTGATCTGTTTTCAATAGGAAAACACCATTAGCTGTGTGAAACGGTCAAACTGTCATACATGTGAATCAGGATTAGTTACATTGCACAAACGGAGGATACTGAAGCAACTGCAGAAAGGTAACATGAGGGATGTTGCTGTTTGCTTGGGAGATTTTTGCTCGACAGATTCAGATGTTGGAAAAAAAAAAAACGGACAATATAAAAATTCTTTGAATCCATCTTCATGGTTAGATCAATAGTTCTATTTAACGACAGCTGTCCACGACTCACTGACAACGCTGTGCTTGAATCACTCGTTATGAAAGGGAGCTCTCCATGGTTCTGTCATGACAGGTATCGTGTGCGCACACACACACATATAAGCACAAACAGACACACACACACACACACACATATACTGTAAGCACAAACAGACATTTGCAGCAGTGAAAAAGTGACAGCTCTATTTATTTAATAAACATTCACAAACTGCAGCAGACAATATTGGATTTCATCATTGATTTTAAATACTAACACTAAGTTGTAATGAATTGAGATGTTGTGATCCATAGCACAGGGTCTGTAGATGATTTTATAAACGTTGTTTGGCAAGTTAAAATGATTGTTTCTTCATTATTTATACATGTTTGGAAATAGAAAACAACATCAGTAACAAGTAGTGGCATAAAACTTTCAACGGTGTGGCCAGGACCATCGATGATGTTGGGATGGCACAGAAAATGATCTAAACGCATCTAACTACAAAACATGTTGCTTTTTTAGGTCCCGACAAAACACTGCTGCATTGTTTAGAACTGTGCATCACCCACACCTTCTCCAGGAGAAGGAGGACACTCCCCCTGTCGTGGCCCGCTGGGCTAACGCTGATAAGTAAACTTCACTTATTATTCATTTTAAAAACTCAGTAATGACATCATTATACACAATTACAACGCATCCACCTGTCTCATACTAATGCTCAAAGGCAATCATTAATAAGTTAATTATGAATCCCTGTCTGCAGACATAACTGTCAAACATTCATCTTATAACAGATGTATTCTGTGATCATTGTAATCTGTAGAAGAGTTATTCCAAACATGATCAAAGTCAAGGGACCTCGCTGGTCTGTACTCCACAGACATCACACCCAGATTGCTAAATCTGTTCATCGACAGCAGTATTTACAGAAATGGCAAAGGCAATGTTACACATTCTGAAGAGGTGTTCTCCCTCTTAAAATGGTTCAATGATCTTGATGAGATTCACTTTGCTAGAGGGCGTCTGTATGCCATATTTCACGTTCCTTTTTCTTTGGTGCGCCTCTAAGATCTTCAATGTTGCTTTTAATTCAAGGGAAATGAAAGCATAACCGTGTTCGGTCAAATGTGGCTTTTGAGCAATTTATGTAAATAACCTTTTTTCACAATTTGTTTTGGGGAGGTTTTTTTTATGTAGCTCCATCTGGATGTAATCTTTGATTCTGCCTCGAACAATTTCCTTGATCTTTTCAGGGCGCTAACCTTAGCGGGACGTTGCGGCATGTCCATCTGTAGCTTTCTGCTGTCTTCTCTTTTGGGAATGGGTTCTGTGTCAGCAACCTTTAAGACATCTTTCCAGAGTCATTCATAGTAGGAAGCCTACCTGTAATCTCAAACGTTGCACATGAGCTTCTGCTGAACTCAATCAAGTGAGGACTGTCGGAGACACATCTTACATCACTAACAAGTGGGTACAACCAAAAGTCAAATGAGCTGCAGGTCAACTTGAGCACGCAGGGCTTTTCAGTGTTAAATCACATCACAGTGAGCATTCGATAATTGGTTGACTGAGCCTTCACAGTGCTGCTGGATTCCCACAAGTCACAAAAGAAGATTTTGGCTAAACGTTTCTCTCCAACACAGTAAAGTTTGAATATTAAGAAATCTACAGTTTAGGAATCTCTGTGGGGTTCAGGAAAATATGTTGTAAAAACATTAACATAAATAACTAATAAAACACATTTCATAACTAACACATTCAACCATTTACTAAAAATCATGAACTATGCAATACAGCATACTTCTGTAAGGACATATAATATTGATAGGTGTATTTTTTGATGTACAAACTACCTGAAAAATAAGCAAAAGAAATGATAGTTTATCTATACATAACTTAAATAACTACCACTGAATGGTACTGAGGCATCCAACACAAGTGCATCATACACATCGGGGCTTTAGCGGCTAGAAACATTAACTTATTTTAATTAAAATGCAGGAGCAGCATCATGAATATCCATTTGAGATTTACTTTCTCTTAAGGTGCTGATAAGATTTAGAGGCTGCGCATTGTGACCCTTTAGTGAAACAGAGCTACTTTACCTCTGCTGAGACTTTAATCATTTCGGAGCCCGTAGGACAGACTTTTATATCTGCAGAACTCTGTGTTGAGAGAGCCTGCTATGAAGCATGTAGTATACTAGAAGTGTCTGCTCTTGTGGTCCTTGTTAGATGAAGAATGGTCCCCTCCACCCAGAGCCCTTTGCTTTAGTTTTTCTGTCTGCAGGAGAGTAGTATGATGTGACCTTTAATGGCTGGAGGGCCAGAGGGGAGCACACGACTTATAAGAAATGGTAGATCTGCAGGTGACCTTTAAAAATCCCTCATATTGCATTAAGACCCTTTGATCACTTGGATTATCCACTGCAGTCTGGGACCTGACTAGGTCTTTTGTACAGGCAGCTTCTGACAAGGTGCAAAGAGATAGGACATTGCACACGTCATATAAATGACATACACACTTTTAATTGCTTTTAGAATATGGGCATTAATTGATGTTGCCACCAGGTGTGTGGTCGAGATTATTTCCAAAAATTACAGATATATTTACACACCTAGATAGATATATATATATATAATATATATATATATATATATATTAGGACATTTTACAACGACCCATCCAGTTGCATCACCACAAGAACCCCTATGCTCAGCATGGATTTTACTACAACACACTTTGTCATATTATGACCACTTAGCTACATATTTTAACCTAAAGACTCTATCAGCAGTTTTTATTATTCTGTTGAATCGTACTCATTAGACACCCTGTGACATGTCTTTTTGACACCATGTGGACATATTATTTTAAAAGGCTAGACAAAGGAGGGCTATGATATGAATCCAAAGCTAATTAAGGGAATCCCTGGAGATGTTGACAGTTGTTCTTTGACCAGGTGGTACACCTACCATCTGCTCAACCTGCCAGACCACTGACAAAGCTATCGCTAGTCAGTCAGGTGTTCATAACTGTAGCCTTAAGGGACGTGGGAAAGCTCGAGGAGAGCCCCTTTTGATGCAGCCCCTTCACTATGCCATTAATATCTAAATCACTGCTGTCCCATACGGACGAGGCAATTGACTCTGTGATTTAGAGGCAACCTGACCACCTGAATTCTCTGCATGCGTCCCAGAGATAAAACATGAAAGATGGGGCTGTTAATGTGTTCACAGACCTCTCCCCTTACACTGAAGAAATCCAGTGACCCGTCAGCCATTCTAGATTGCCTTAATGTGAAAATCTTCCCATCTCCAATAATTACCATGTTACAAGGGGCTGTCTTAAATTGCACCAGGAATAATGGTTTTGTGCAATGGGAGTTAGAGGCAGCTGCGTGTGTTGGTGTGAGCGTGCGTGCGTGCGTGCGTGTGTGCGTGTGTGCGTGTGTGTGTGTGTGTGTGTGTGTGTGTGTGTGTGTGTGTGTGTGTGTGTGTGTGTGTGTGTGTGTGCCGGCATAGACATATATTTATGAGAAGTAGCTAATGCTGATTTTGTAAAGATGAGTTTAAAATTAACAAAAACGCTTGGGCTAATAAGTCAAATTTACGAAAATATCACTACTTGAAGGCAAGGCGAGGCAGGTTTATTTGTTCAGCACATTCAAGAACAAGGCAATTTAAAGTGCTTCACATAAAACCATCTAAAGTCTAAGGCAGAAGTACAGTTATGACCATTAACGACTTGTTTAAACCAGTCTACTTGCTTGTCATGGGCAGAGAGACTGAATGATATTTGTCTGTTTCACATATTTAATGAGTAAAGACATATTTTAAAAACATGTCAAGTTTGATCTCAAGTATTTTCATGCGTTTGTCACTTATGTCCAATTTAAATTGAAATGGCTTCTTCTAAAGCTCAGTCCCTGCAATTAGAAAGTCCCTGTCTGTCTCTTGTCCTCATCCAATTATTTATGTACTTCCTGTTTAATTGAGGGTTCAGAAAATGCTGAGTGCATATGGCAAGTGCCCATTGGGTTCTGATCTGGGCAGAAAATGTCGATTCTGCGCTGTGTAGCCCTTCCCATCACAATCCTACCACTCCAGGCTCCGACTCTGCATCCTCTCACTCCTTCGTATGAGTCGCAGTAAAATGTTAATCTCTTTTGGCTTGCCGCCCCTGGCATCTGCGCCTAAATTTGCCGGAATCCGCTGCACATCAACTTATGAATGAAACCGCCTTTGCGCAGGCAGTAAGATCTTTGTTTGTGTCTTTCAAACGTGCAGGTTAGTTAACCTGACTGCGACCAGGTCACATGTGCTCACGAGGGCTTACAGTGTGAATTAGGGTTATTCAATAGAAGTCTATGAAGAAAGGACTTGTTAAGGTACGGTATGCTTTAGGGTGGTGCTACCTTGTCGGGTCATCGCCATGATGTCTGATTGTGAGTTGTCTATGTTTTCCTCTTCCAACTATGCCCTTCACTTTGTGAAGTGCAATGGACACATTTTGGACACCTGAAAATGTCTTGTCCAATGGTCTTACTTAGTCCTAACATAGACGTCCAGAGTCTAAGGTTATAGAGCTCGATAGTGAGTACAGTATATCCCAAAGTAAATAACCCAGTCAGGGTTTTAATTATCAGCCATAGTTGCGCTATAGCCCTTATAGCTATAAGGTTGATGTCATGCAGAAATAATATACTACCCACAATCCAACAGTGTCATAGTGACGATTGGATTCCTGGATTTCAAACCGAAGCACCAGACTCGTTTGCAAACCTTTTTTCCTAAAAATAGTTCATAGAAATGTGTTTTGTAAAAAGAAAATAAACTAAGCCAAGAAAATAAAGCTTGCCAGTTGTTGAATGTTTTATCATGATCATCAAATCTTTTTTCAGTTTTGCAATATTTATACTTATCAAATGTTTTACAGTAATGATTCCTCTTGTGGTTTGATCTCATGAATGAGGTTTATCCCAAAAATGAATCGAGTGAATGAATGGAAAATCAGGGAAAGGGGGGGGGGGGGTCGATGTTGAGTTTTATTCTAGCGCCCCTGAGGTTGTACTTTGGAGCAGCCGTGCTTTGAGCTACTTGCTAACATCGATGTTCTAATACTGTAAACTCACAATGAAAGTGGACTTGATTATGACTAGCCTATTAGAATGCTAACATGTGCTATGTAGTAACCACACTACAGTATATTGAAGGAAGTCAGAGGGTCCTACCTTATTAGGATTCAACATCTGCAAAGTCTGCACCAAGTTTTATGACAATCCAACTGATGGTTTTCAGAATATTTCACTAAAAAACCAAATGTGTAATCCATTGGTGGCTGAAGGTGCTACTATAACAAGCCTAAAAACTGCTGAAATAAATTGTATACAGTAGCTGTATAAAAAGTGTTGGCACGTTACTTCATCTTTTCATTAATACTTTCCCCCTCTTACATCAGTTGTTGGTCTAATGTGTCATCATATACATATTTCCCATAGCTACAACACAGTTACATAAACAGAAAATAAACAGAAGATAATTTAAAGCAATAAAGAAAACATTTATGATAGACCCATTCATATGTATCACTGGATAAGAATCATAAAAGGATTGCTCTGTTGAATAAATAAAAATGGATGATCTTCTATCTTTTACTTGATAGTATTAAATGATAAAAACACCACGCGGCCTCAGGACATGCTGTGTTTTTATTACGTTAAAATGGCTTTTCTTACTCGTTTATCTGCCCCTTGCTAGCTTTATCACCATGGTCATTATTATTTCTACATAAACCTGCAGTGCAAAGTTAAATAGTTAAACGCTGCAAATTAGATTCTTTTGAAAAACATTCTCCTAGTTTTGTCTTTCCTGAAAGAAAGAAGTTTCTGCTCGATTTAAGACGTTTGACACCTAGTAGAGTGCAGGAATGCTATCATTTACATATTCATGTCATTGTGTCTTAACTCTGTGTGCGGTGTTTTTACAGCATGCTGCATATGCATTAAGCAAAGAAACCATAGCGACCGTGGACTCTGCTGCTGCTTAGCTTTACCTTCTTGGGGCATTGTTCAACAACTCAGGCGGGTGTCAAGCATCAGGAATAAAATGACAGTCGATCAGCTTCGAGCTGGTGTTGTTTGTTCTGACCCCCCCCCCCCCTCCCCCTCCCTCCCCCACACCTGTAGGATTCTGCCAAACACGCTAGAATAAAGCTGCCTCTAAGCTCTTAAGATATGTCCCTACTGCTCACGGATCCGTCAGGAAAGAATGACCCTGTGTGCACAGTGGGCAGTATAGCCGGGAGGAGACGTCTGCCTTGACTGTTAATGACACTGCTTAGACAGAGCGCCTATGGAGGGGCCCATTTTTCTCTCACTCCCTTATTCCATGTTGCCTTCTTCTTCTTTTTTTCCTTCCCCCATTAAACTGAGTTCTTGTCTCCGTGGCATAAGCTACAAACACGTGTTCCCATAAAAGATGCACTGTTGACCCGCGCCGTCCTCTTTCTTTGCTGTTTGTGGTTCCTCACAATTACGGCGGGTCCGCGTCTCCAGACAAACCGGAGGGGCCAGCTTGTCTCTCTGACTGTGTGCCGCGCTGACGGATCGATGGATGCAGCAGTTAATACCTCCTCTCTGTTTTGTCGAGCTGTGGAATGCTCACCGCTGATGGACACACCCATCCGCTGTTCTTCTCCTCACCGGATCAAGGCTTCGCCCCCCCCCCCCCCCCTGGAGACGACCCGTCGGTCGCAGGCTGTTCAAAGTGATCTGAGTCACTGTCTACAAAATCAATAGGTTTCTCCTGCTGCGCCTCCTTCCCTGTTTACTACCTACTCGTGGCACTGTACGAAGTTCTCTTGTTTGTCTTAATGGAACATAGTTTGGATCAATTGATCAAATAATCAATGGGCTCAGGGGAGCAGGCAGGATAGAGTCCCAGGGAGAAACATGGGTCCCGAGGGTCACGTTGTGTGTCTGGAAAGTCCTTAGGATGGCAGGCCATTAGAGATAACAAGGTTATTTTTGGAAAACAGGGGGCAGGGCCCTCGTAGTTTGTGACACAGGATTTGGATTTTTAAAAAAAATAATGGATTATGAATTTATGTATGTGGAGATACTCACAAGTTACAAAAGGTAACTAATGTGATGGCCATTTCTGAAACAGCATATAACTTAAAGCCGGGTGCATGGCAGTGTCTTTTTCTCCAGCACAGCAAAAAAACATCTGAATGTGTGCTTAAAATGAAAAGACACATGTATAAAGAAAGGTATATTCATACTAAAGACCGACTATCATTTTTTTGTTGAAACAACAACACTCACTTGATCTGCCAAGTTTCATTATATCTGACGAATCATCTTTTCAGGATTCTAATGGTTTTTTTGAAGGATAATCCATTATCTTGTGTTGTTAGAAACCAAGCACACACACACGCACACACACACACACACACACACACACACACGTGCAGTTATCTGTTCAGGATGGGACCAGAGAGCCTGAGGCAGGGAGAAAAACGATGGCCTGTGAGAAAGTGATGTCAAACTTAAATGTGCAGAGAGCTCTCTCCTCTTCCTTGTGGTCCGCCAGCAAGAGATCTGCAGCCGCACAATAGCTCTCCAACAGAGGCGGAAAAGGTTGAACACTGAAAGCCATTTGTCTCTCAGTCGAATATTTGTCCAATGCAGAGGGTCCCCGAGCTGATTATGTTAAGTGGCTGTTTGATATGTAACATGTTACATAAGTGTTTTTGGGGTAGTTTTGAATCATCAAGCATTAACTGGCGCACCAGCAGGATCGAATTTCTTGTATAAGCCCTGTTTTGAACAGTTTAGGTTTTGTTGTGTTAAGTAAATACACTGCAAATTAAAACTACATCTTTCTTGGGAAAATCTCCATCCATATAGTTGAAAATACACATTTACTTTTTAAACTTTCAAGACATCCAGGATCGAAATTTCAGAATTCAAAATCAGTCACCTCTTCCAAACAACAACAGACGTGACCACTTTTTCTGTGTTGGTTTATGACAAAAAGATGATCTTTCAAGGACATTTATCCTTAAAAGGCATTAGGAACTAAAAGCCTCCAAATCAACAGGTCCACGCGTTGAGGTCTTGGTGAAACACTGGAAAGTCAACACGGGGGGCTAGTGGCAGCTCTATAAAGAAAAAGTGAGCTCTTTTTACTCAGAAAACTGCCAACAAACTTAAAGTGTACTTGAGAACTGCGGCTTAGTGCATCAAAGTGTCTCTGGGAACTGGGGAGAATCAGGATGCAAACAAGGTTGGAAGCAGCTTTTTAGAATATCTACAAAACAGTTCTTGTCATCATCAGATTTGGACAAATGAGAAATATAAAATATAAAATAAATATTTTGAATAATCTTCATGTCCATTGCATTTAAAGCATTTTTATTCCAAGTGAAAATTTACCTGATAATTATGATGATGGTGAAAATAAGCATATTTTCTTGGGTTTCTGAATATCCACAGACGTATATGTGCCTTATGATTGCTTGACTTAATGAACTAGCAATAGGAACAATTGTAATCCAATTACGCAGAATGTCGGATGAATGAGCCTCATGAAAACATCTAGGCCATTTCCATGCATGTCTTTAAAACAGTAGTTTCACAGCTTGTATTCTATTATAAAGCATTGGCATTAAAGTGTGATAAAATTGTTTACTCGTTGTTTGTGATCAGAAGTTCTAAATAGTCACTCCAATTTTTCATAACTCTTTAAATGTGTACACAATTTTGCAAATGGGCACTGAGATCTGTAAATGTGTTAACAAACCTGTACATTTGTACACACATATGTAAATGGGAATGAATATCTGTGTATTGTGTAGTACAAGCGCCTCAAAAACTAAATGACAATGCGAGGGAATTATCTAGCTTGAAAAAATGAAAAAAAACGACAAAGGTCTTTTATCATTTTAATTTTGCTACACTGCCGTCGTACCTGTGTATGTGTGCCATCGGTCTGCAGCTATAGGATGTCTTTGTCCTGAGCCACAGGTCACACTTTAGCCGCCACACTGTTTGGCAAGAAGTTTGCCCAAGTGGTTTTTAAACTTTAGAGACACACAACCAGTGGTTGCAGCTGCAGATCTTTGCAGTTCCTTGTTGAAATAGTTAATTTCTTATGATAGCTATCCTAAGCAGTATAGCCTGTGTTAAAATGGCAGTTTATAAGTCTCTTTGAACGCAATGCAGCAAACCAACAAGCTGGAATAAACAAACTGAAATGAACCAAAGAAGGAAATTATTGGTTAATGAGAATTGACACCTTTACTTTTCTCACTTTTGACATTTGAATCATCACTGTAGTGGGCTCAACGCTGGAAATGACGTGTCAGATGTACAATTAGTTATTTATCGGCACCCCTTGCATGTTTTGTACTGTGTATTGCAGGTTACGTTAAATGAATAAAAGTGCGACAGTAATAAGGACCGGATTTTAAAAGTCTTATAATCCTCAGTGCAACAACAACAACAAAACAAGACCCCCATGTCCTTATTAGAAAAAGGTAAGGACCACTAATGCATCAGATCAAAGAAAGCAGTGGAGCCTGCAAATGCTCAGGGATTTAGGGCACACACTGAACTTTACTCTGCAAAAACACATTATGCCTTTGCAAACAAACAACACAACATCCTTGACATCATCCTCTCCCACTGGATTTTCCGTAGTAATTCTTTCATCTCTTTATTGGGCTTGCACATCTGAACAGTTTCATTCCGAGTTAAAAGGAAATCCATCTACGGTGTTTTTGATGTGAAAAAGCAATATTGCTCATGCGGCTTACCTTGCCGCTACCTTTCCCACATTAAAACATTACTCACGCTAAAAAAAGCAGCTTAGAGAAATTAAATCACCATGTGTCCTGACAGCTCAATAGATTTGTGTCTCCACTTGGATACACAAGAAGACACGATTAATCCTCTGCTGTTTGGGCACCGCGCAGAACTCTACATCACAGTAATTACTATCATCCATGCCAATTTTCAGATGACAATAGAAGTCTAAAAAGATAAATAAATAAATAAATGAAGTCAAGTAATTACAACACTGCCGTCATGTCTCTGAGTCGGTCATATTTTTTAGGGTAGCTTGTTGTTGGTGCGTGAGCCGCTCCGCCGGGCCTCCTCGTGTGCGTGGTGTGTTAAGGTGTGTGTGTGTTTCTTGGTTTGTTGTGTATACGTCCCTTAGTGACATTCTCAGTGTCAGCGTTGTAGTCACTCTGGCTACAGGCATCCTGTCGCTGCGGTGGATTTACTGGCAACATGAGCCCCCCTCCTCCCGGCCAGCTCTTTAATTACCCTGGCCTATTGATCCACCCAGGGACACGGCACTCTGGAGCTGAAGACGGGCGTGCACCAGTTAATGACTGATTATTCCTCGGAGGGCCCTTGGGAGCGGGCAGGCGTGGCGGGAGGGTCGGGGGGGTAGAAGGAGCCTGAGAGCCACGGGCCTGTTCTACTTCTGCAACAGCCATTGCACTCTTCACCTTTGTCAAACAATAGCAAATAGCGTTTTATAATCTCTACCAATTTTACGATTGCACCAAAGAAGCCAATAGACTGGAGAACCAATCATAAAGATTTGTTTGTAATATATTTGTTGTGCTGACTCCTCATAACTGCTTCCGCGTAGGAGAACCTTTAGAATTATTTAGTTATTTAGTTTAGTTATATTATCATATAGGTTCAG
Organism: Pungitius pungitius; assembly: GCF_949316345.1. Lineage (NCBI taxonomy): Eukaryota > Metazoa > Chordata > Actinopteri > Perciformes > Gasterosteidae > Pungitius > Pungitius pungitius. The sequence continues at coordinate 11,625,007 of NC_084912.1, read as the reverse complement.
TAATACACAGTGTAGTCAGGCCCCATGATTGACAGGCGACCAGGTCAGGGTGTACAATGTAGTCAGCGGCATCAAAATAGTAATTAGAAAAAGGTGGTAATCAGTTATACACAAACATGTTTCTGTAGCTTGAGACCTACAGGGAGACAAGTGAGAATTAAACAAAGTGAAAGCTAAATGGAAGACAATATGTGAAAGGTGGTTGTGAGACGGAGAGGTGAGGATGGATATTTAAAAAGTCCTGTGAGGCCATGATGTTTATTTTTATTGTTCCTGATAATCATCACACTGTGCTTTCAGTCCGGGTGTTTAATGGGAGTTGTTGACCCGTCTCTTTGAAACATGTTGGATGAAGGCGATGTTCTACCTGTGTAGCGTTCATGCGGAGGGAAATTTACTCATCGCTCCTCTGGGACTGACTCCTGAGTCATATGTCACACACAAGTCAGTAGAATTCCAATTCTGTGAACCTAAAACCAGACAGATTTTATCCATACTGACAACGCAGAGTCTCCGAAGCACCTGCAGCATTTTGGACCGTAAGAGGAAATCTGAGCACAGGAAGCAACAAGATAGCATCAAGCTATCGATCATGGGTCCTTCTTGCCGAGAGGAAACAGTGCTGCAGCATGTAACACGGATCAGAAGCCACCATCATGGTCTCCTGAGGTTTCGATAGTATCTGGACGTCAGAGTTAACTGAGGTCAGCTGCTCCGATGTTGCAGGGAGCCCGATGCCTGAGACAAGCCGGGGGGGGGGCAGCTTTGTCCATCCCTCCTCCGTCTCTCATTGAGACACTACTTCACTTTGACTTCGGTGTGGTGATATTTGGGTCCGTTCCACACTGGACAATGATCAGAAATTCTGAGTGTGGACCTCATTTTGGTGCACCTCTAAAAGGCAAAAGTAAAGCAGCCATAGCAGCCCGGTGGCACAAACAAAAAGAAGAACATTTTGCAAACGCACGCATATGATTAATGTTCCTGCACATATCATCCATCCGTGCCTCCCGCCGCTGTATGCTATATTACCCAAAAACAAAGGCCTCATAAGATGGAGCACTCTGCAGGGGAAATGCATCTAGGCCGACACTGAGGGAATATTATTAGAGTAAAGAATTAACAAGCTTTAACAATTACTTCAACACATTTACAACTTTTTAATTTAGTCATAATGCACAAGGCTTTCAAGCTCTATGAAGTTTTTTTTCATCAGCCAGCACAGTTTGTTAGTGCATTGGTTAGCAATGTGACTCATGTGATAAGCAAAAACATTGGTTTGTAGTGCTGTTAATTGTTGATTACAAGATATATACTGCTGTGTTAATACAGTTTGTTTGCTTCCATTGCTATGAATTCCTAATTATTGTACGCTGTTGCTAATCATCATGAGGCACAAACAACAATGGAGATTAAATAATTGAGTGTCTTATCTCTCCTTTCTTCTCTATCTCTTACTGTCTCTCTTTCAATCCCACGCTTTTGTATTTGCGCGCTCTTTTCTCTTTGCCCCCTGATTATATAAAATATTAATCAAAACAATTCATCTACAATCAGTTCTGCCAACTAATATAGATACATTTTCATCATCCCCCTTAATATGTTAGCAGCCATTTTGCTGTAAGAGGAAAATGGAAAAGTTCCTAAGAGTCCCTAAATTTAACAAGCTGCTGTACGCCTTAATTCTGGACTTTTGTTTGAAAGCACAGAAAATATTGGATATGTTTGTGGAAAAGGTAAGCCAAATTCTACAGTCATTTAACACAATTGTTTTAAATTAAATATAAAAATACAACTTAAAGCAGAGTAAATTAGCCATTGTCCTTGATGGATTGAACAATGTCAATGAAAATACGTGATCATAAAGAAACTTCAAAACTAAATGATTTAATCAACAAAAGTACAGTATAAAAAAGACTGTGTACATTCTAAATAAAGGTCAAACCCATGCTTGAGTTAGAGCTCTCACAAGGAACACAATATTGCATTTGGTGTAGTTTAGTGTGCTTGTGCCTGTATCGGTGGGTGAGGCCGTAGAGACAGTCCCTGCAGATGGATGGACTTTTAACAACGCTGTGTCTCTGCAGTCTGAGTCATGTGCAGCCTGACAGTCTCTCTGCAGGCGACCCCACTGAGGCTAACTGGACCGGGCCGCAGCACATGTCAGTGCTTATTGACAGCCGTCAGCCTACCAGGGATTAAACACAGGTACTGCGTTAACTAACTAGTTTGTAGATGATTGTTTTTTGTCCTGAAAGAGATTTGTGTCATCCTCCTCAGCTTTCATTCACTCATATTTTTAGATAAAGAAAATAAACTTTATTTGTTTACATGGAAGAGGGCATAAGATGGATCATAGAACAATTAAATTTAGCACTTAAATGAATAAATATAAATTGAATCCTTAATACAAAGAAACCTTATATCACAATATTTTAAAGAGCACGAATACGTGTCTGTTTGTTTTGGTAGTAGCTTGTACTGACCGTAGCTTTATGATGAACATAAAACGCTGCTGCGTGTGCCAGTATGTCAGCACCGGGGCAGACCCACTGTGGGATTTCATCCCACTTCAATGGGATTGATTTGGGATGGCAGTTACTGTGGCCCAACGTCCAGGCAAACAGAGCGGAGCTTAGAGTAAGAGTTGGTTATGAAAAAGATGTCCTTTTTCTTCTGTGACCTCTCAATAGCTTTCTAGAAACAGTGAATCAAGATTTTATATAGACTACATGCTCCCAGAACATTTTTCCGCACAATTTAGACAAAATCAAATTTCAGAAAGACATTTTGAATGAAAGGAATGAATTATGACGCACCCTGATATATTTATTGCATGTCATACTTACCCTCTTTGCTGTTAGTCCAGGGACATTACTAAGAGCACTCAAACACAATCAAAATAATGCACATTATAATGCTCTTAATTATTACACATTTTTAAACTTTACCTTTATATTAACATTTAATTAATTATTCAAAAGAAGAATTAGCCTTCTTGTGCCTTGTTTAAACCCAGAGTCTGTAAATAGCTATTATTCCTTTTTGAGTAGCATCTTTTCTATATATCTTTACTATCTTACACATCTGAACACTCGCTCCCTGTCGCATCATTGGTCCCACAGCTCTTAAACAGCAGTGCCAGCAGATAACGTCATAACTGCAGCTCCACTAGGAAATGTTTACCTCGATGGTTGCAGATCTGCCCCCAAAGACAGATGATAGTTATTGATGGAAAAGCAAAATCGATTTGATGAAACAGCTCATGTGGTTATGTCAGATGATTTGGACCGACTGTATTTAGCAATAATTCTAATACATCTTGCACGTAAGATAGAGAGTTGTGACCGCAAGGTCCTAAAGGACGGGCTACACATTTAATTGCAAATGCCCACTAAATCACAGAATACGTGAATGTATTATCAACACTAATAGCTCTTGTCACTTCACCGTCACACATAATGCTTTTAATGTCTAATTATCACACCATGTCTTTCCTTGAATAGAGCAGCACAAGTGTCAGGAGGTCATGACACACAGAAAATTCAATTGAATAGAATGATCTAAATGCTACACAAATAACAAAATTAGAAGTTCAAAGACTAAGATGAGATAGACTACAGTAGTTGAATGTAAATTATCAGTAGATTCTACTTTATAGCAAACAAGAATTAACTGATAGGTTGACAAAGTGGTTAATGAAAAAAAGAAGATTAAAATCTCCCCAATAATGTTATGTGTCAAGGGAAAACGTGCCAACATGATGCTGGATATGATCACACCGCCGAGAAAGAGAGAAATGCACACACTGCTTGACACACTCACAAAGGGAGTCAGACGCTACGCACTGCAGCACTAAACATGACCGCAGTAAACACAGCTGTGACGCGCTCCACAAAAACCCTAGATTGTGTTTTCACATGGCCGGTATTTTCTTCAAGGCTCCTGTTTGAAAGCACACTGTATCCAATGATAACCTGCTGTAATTCAGGACCCTGAGCAATATTATCAAATGAGTCATCGTTCACCCTCTTCAGACTGTGAGGGAAGCTGAACGCTAAATGCTTTCAACCCACAGCGTCTGCTGGCGACTGTTAAACGTGGCAGCAGAGCTGTAATAGAGGGGCCGGTCCTCTACTGGGGACCATTACGTCTGATGATCGCTCTCTGTAATTGCATAACAGACAAAGAATATGAAGCTATTTTACAGAGCCGAGTGCACCCCGGTGATGTTCACATGGATGATAATGCCACTATGCATACTGCTAAATAAATTACAAAGGGCTTTTGTGAACACCAGGAAAATGTCACACATTTTATTTGAATCAGACCCTTGTGATTTTCATCCCTCAAATACAAAACGCTGTTGATGTTGACAAATGATTTAATATTGCATAATGTACAGGGTGTGATGCCAAATGATACAACTTCCGGTTAATAAGAAGTTCTACCCTGCGTAGGCTTGCTGCTGTTTGTAGTTTCATTTATTCCTTTTTGACCTTCGATGAGTCAGAGGCAGTTCCATGTTTTAGTATGTTATGGAGTGATGGCAGCTTAGTCCACAAACAGCAGTCTTCCTGTACAGTCTGCAGAGTCTATGAGTTTCTTATATCTGTCGCCCTCTGGAAGAGAGATTAGGGTTATCATGTTCAATAATCCTCTTGGTGTAATACTAATACAATGAAAGTATTTCATATGCGCGCGAAGTACTTTGAAATACTTTCATTGTATTAGTATTACTCATTCAACCCTGTAAAAAGTCATTATTATGGACAACTGATTGTTAGTGACGAAAATGAGCGAGCAAGCCAAAAACTAAATGAATGTCTCCGTAATAGCATTGGCTTGATTTTTTTACTCTTTCCATTTGAAAGTAAACTGGTGACATTTAATTCATTTTAGGTAGATTTTAAGAGCTTCATAGTTACCATCCAAATTTTGATGGAGGTTATTCTCTTAATTTTCATTTTTTAGAGGATGGCATTATTCCATATTTTTTGCCATGGTGCAAAAAACCCATGACAATATTTTCTGACATCCCCAGCCGGTCATTGGCAATCAGCCCCAGGTCCATTTGTTCCTACTGAAGGCCAAAATGTTTAAATATTGCATTGCTCATGAATTGTTTCATTCCCAAACAATGTTTATTCATTACTTTAAACAACCTTTGTTCTAATAAAACATTTTACAGTATTTTAAGGATTATCTCCAGCCAAAGATTGAAACTCATTTGAGACTAGTGAGTATTTACAGCAGTGTGTGGATGGGAATGAGTCAAACCAAAACATATAAGCTGTATAAAGATGTGGCTGCACAGACAATACTTGTTAATACGGTCAATGCAAGTGTTATTTTTCAAATGGATTACTCCCAGCAAGGTGAATTTCGAAGGCCAAGTCATAATTCCGTAGAGTTTTCTTTCTCTGACAGCATTGCGTTGACTAAACAGAGAATCCCAACGCTGCCGTCCAAGCATCAGAGGTCGCCATGAAACATGGAGCAAGGTTTTTGGAGGTCTCTGCTGCCATGCTGCAGGGGGCGGGGGTCCCACCACGGCAGCGCTGCCTCTTAACAGGAACTCATCATGTTCAGACAAAGTGCTGCTGACAGGAAGTTCAGGGTTTAGCAGCAGCCTTGCTGTGCCATGTCTCCCCTGGGGTATTTCATCAATGGCTCCCATAGAGACACCCAGCGCCACACAGCCAGTACCATAATGTAATGATGGCACTCACTGCTCTCTGATTGGCTGCCAGGAGGCTTAGGTGAGCTTGCCAAGGTCCAACATAGAGCAGCGTGGGCGCAGTGTAGGCTCTGGAGGGGGGGGTGATGTGGGGAGTGGGCATAATTAGACTTCTGGGAGCCATGGTGATAATGGCCGAGCTCAGAGCAGGGGAGCACAGGGAAAGCACTTTAATTGACATATAAAAAAACTGGGTTCCAAGGGCACATCGCAAGAAAAGAGATGCCAACAACTGTGCAAATGCTTGCTCAGTGTAAACAGAAAAAACTACAACGGACGGACCTTTGCTCTGTTTTTAAAAAAACTGTTTACAACGCAGTTCATCATTCATTTGTAATCGGTGGGAACAACAAAGGCCAACCTTCTTAATCTTCCGAGAGGAGATTGAAGCAAACATTATCCAGCCGAGGTTGTTTGCATAAGCTCATTTACGTTTGTAATCCAAGCGATTGTTGCCAATTGTGCTTTACGACTCTTTCAAATCCTGCTCTTGATTTGACTGAGAAAATCATTAATGTGTTTGGTGAATGAGCATGAAAGGTGCACCCATCAGTGGTAATATGCCTGATGGTTCTACACTGGCTGTGTATATTTAGGAGGCAGATGGGTCAGTGGTGGGCTGTGGCACAAAGAAGGATGCATGTACTTCCTATCTCGCTTGATACAGCCTGCAGGACACGATGGAGTCATACAGGTTTATTTGGGAGTTCAATTAATGTATTATTCAAAATATATACGCATCACAGATCTTGCAAATTCAAATATTTGCTTGCTTGGATCAAGTTTTTTGCATTGGTTTAGTTGAATTGAAAAGATTGATTACCTTGTTCCTGTTCAGCATTTTCCACTAGTGCTGTGGATGTCTTGTCCTGCCTGGGCTCTGGTTCTGGTAATTTTAAGTCTAATATTACTTAATTCCTGAAATAAATGCGTCTGGTCTATAGTGTATTGCAGCTGACTTCATTTGGATATGAAAGCACAAGCAACATTTTGCAGCTGAATATACTGTGACACACATTTACATGGAGTGCACACGCTGCTTAGATGCAAACCTGAATGTTAATGTTACATGATCAGACCTCATGGGTATTGTGTTTCTTTCCTCGCCTGCCTTAACCCTCTTCCTGTCCACGCACAATGCCTCTGAAAAAGAACGCCCCTTTAAACATGCATTCCCACTTGCAATCAAACGTTCTGCCTGACACACATGCACCCACACTTACCCTCACTTTTCTCTGAGTCACTTTGGTTCAGGACTTTGTTGTTTCATTGATTGAACAAGGCCATCAATAGCTTTCAAATATAGCTACCTGTCTGAAGAGGAGCTACGGACCATGAACAGCGGCACCTCAAAAGATTTCTTGCTAATACTCTCCTTCCCCGGGTACACAAGGCACTTCGCTATTATTTCCAACCTTTTGCCTTTGGCGATTTCTCTCTATTCTGAGGTGAGAGGGCTTCGTCGCCACAAGAACACACAGCCACAAAGACACCTCGCAAAGTCAAGGTAGAAATGTTTCCATGGTTCCCGGCTCAAGGTCATCGGGACAACAGTATGAAATTAGCCCTCCTGGGACTGCACCTCCTCTCACACCTCCACCCACGACTCCACCATTTCGCCACGAGGGCTCTCTCACATCTCTGCTCCGCTCCCACACCGGAGAACCGGGTGGACTGGACGGATGTTTTTTTTTTTTTCCCCCCCCGTGTGCTCCAGTGGGATCCGGGCCGAGCAGAGGAGTCGGCGCCTGCGGGGGGGAGGAGAAGAGGAGGAGGGGTTTGGTGCGGTGGCGGAGTTGGGCAGAGTAGTCTGAAGCTTGAAGGAGAGCGAGGCAGCTCGGCAGTGGTCGCCGCACAGGTCTCCCAGGTTCCGGGTAATGGCCCCACTTGGCACAGCCCAGTGCTGCTGGTCAGATGGCCTGCTCCCCTACGCGGCGGAAAGGCCAGGGGCGGGCTTTCACATTCCCGTCAGCCTGTCTTTGTCAAAGACTCTCAATGACTTTCCAAAAGGAGGCACGTGGGAATTCAACCGAGGAGTGTGCAATAGAGGAAAAAGGGGTGAAATAAAAACCCGTCTGAAGTGCGGAGGTGTAGAGGAGCAGCATATGTCGTTTTAATGTTCTCATTACAGACCCTCTTTTCATTCCCCAATGCCATCAGAAGGGTCCGTCCCTTTACAACAAGCTCCACAATGACAAAGAGGCCTGCTTTTGTGTGTGTGTGGGGGGGGGGGGGGCTGGAGGGAACATTTAAAACTTTAAACAGCAGCATCAGAGACCAGTGTTACGGGAAAGGAGACAGAATGAAACAAAAGGAGATAAGCAGCAGGGAAGTCTGAAATTGTCCACGCCAGGTCTCAAACTGTGCTTCCCAGTGCATTTTAGACACTTGATGTTTTGCCTGGCAGGCACCGTTTATCTCAATGTGACAGACCGGTATTCAAGATGGAGACATTACCACCCTGCAACCAGGGCCTTGCTGCCCCCCTCTTCTGCCTCAGGACACCTTCTCCCCCATCAGTCCCACATCCCTTGAGTACATGGCTGATGATCGTTAGAATTCCCTGCAGACACTGATGGTGGTTTAATCTAGTGCCGGTTTAATCCTCGTGGCCTATCTGCTACAGAAAGGCCCATACCACACCGGCAGCACCTCAGAGCTTTTGCAAAGAACCGCAGGAGGGAGGAGGCTTTCAAGTAAGACGGGTGTCTGAATCCTTTTTTCGTGCGCACATGTTTTTGAGTGAGCAGACAACAAGGCAGAGAATTAAATATGGCGATCAATGCGGTAACAACAGAAAAAGGAGGCACTGAGGGTATGGGAAATCACTGGAAATGAGGAGACATATTTGGCCGAAGGACATAGGAGATGGGATGTGACCTCTGTTAACTCCATAGTCCGGCTAGATTGGATCCGAGCCTCCCCAGGCTCTGCCCTCGAGGCTGGATGAATTTCTTTTTTGGGGGCTTTGTGAATGGAATTATTTGTGATATAACCAGATAATGTGAAGCATTCTGCGGGGGCCCACACTGTACAGCTGAATTCCCGGCAGGCTTTCCTTGGATACACATGCATACACGGTTACCTCAATCAGCATGTCTATTTCCTTCTCAAATTCAGTTGGCGTTAACAAGCATGAGGGAAAAATCTCAACTCCCCTCAAGGTCCTTTTACAACAGCACCGTATATTCTATTTAAATTGATTTTCACAGCCCGCAATTTGCTATTACAACCGGTTTTTCTTGTTGACCTTCAAACCTCCTGTGGAGACCCTGCACGTGTCATGTGTCAGTGTGTGAAGGCATTAGTTGGACTCTTTCCTGGATGCTTCTGTAATGAGGGGTATCAGCACTTTGGCACAGCATACACAACTGTACCACAGTCTTAGTCCAAGTAAATAGTGCCCAGAAGGATTCTGTTGCATTATGAAATTGCATAATATGCCCATTATTTTTGCAGTTATTTCTAATGCAAAACCACCTTTGGGATTCTGGTTATATGTAGATAATGGGGGCTATAGCTACATTGTTTGCAGAGAGTTTTTTTCCAATGTCACTGTATATTTGAGGTTTTCCCTTTGTGCGCGTTAGTCGCTGCAGTATAATGACAAAAAACTAATTCTCTGGGTTTCGGACATCATCACATCTTGAACAGAGGTGCCTTTGAATGGACATATGGTCACATAGCTCATGGCAAACCTCAGAGAAGACTACTGTTTTATTCCTCCAAGGAAGAGCTACAAAGGGATAATGCACACATGGGGGATGTTTTCAGGGGTGCAATTGACTCATTATCTTGTCACTTATCACAAAAAAGGACAGCACAGGTCGGCATCAGGGGGCGTCTGCGAGTCCACACTCCCCTGGCTAGTCCTCAAACAGCCGCGGCAGCAGCCTCCCTCGCCGCGCATAACGAGAGAAGGCTTTACACGTACACCTTGGTGAGCGCTGCTGATTGTCTCCGCGGCACCTTCTGCTGAGAGGTCTCATTCTGTCTGTCACCCTCCCACACATGTGAGGCGCAAACACACACACACACACATACACACACACACACACACACCTAAAGTGAACCTGCAAATACATAGGCGCACACAGTCGGGCATGCATGCACACACACACAACTTAGACAACATATGCCACCGTTGAGGGCTCTGCTGTTTGACATCCTGCTCACCAGTTGCTCAATTAAAGTGTGGCGTTAATGCCTCGAACACTGGAGTCTGTCAGTAAAGAATCACTCCGACTCCCACTCTCTGTCCTGCATGACTTTGTGACTTTCTAGCAGGCCTCGCGGGTGCCCAATCTTTGTCAACACCGAGCTGGGGGGGGGGGGCAATAAAACACTGAGGCTTTACTGGTCTCTGCCACTCAGAGCGAGCGCGAAATTTCGCCCCCGTTAAATAGGAAAGAATGGAGATGATGGAAAGTTTACCACCCATCTTCTTTCACTCTCGTTTTATTGGTCATGGGTCTGTGCATATGCGTAGGGCTGCGCTCATCTGACGACAAGTGATTCACTGGGAAAATATATATTTTTTTATTAAATCCTCATATGACCATCGAGCTCCGTTATAGCTTTCCCTCGGCAACAGCATAACCTCTCAAATTAAGATTTTACTGCCTTTGTGGCCTCATAATTCCAAAGCACGGACTGCTGAATAAGTATGAAACACACACCGCTCCTCGTTTCTGATGTACTAATATCCTGCTCCGGGATTTGCATTTATCTAATGTGCGTTAAGTTAATCATCCAAAGGAAAAGAATTAACACCTTTCTCAGCCAAATATAAAATTACAACGTAAACATGTGCATGCAGATCCAAACACGTGCGGGGAAAAGTGTTAATTGACCAACCTGCCAGGCAATTATTGTCGGTTGACCTCATAACCAAAATGTGTTTCTGATTATCATGCTTCAGAGCGTCTGTTGTCAGGGAAATCATGTTTTAAATTGTGTAGACAGCACCTTCCACAGTCCACGGGGGGCTGTTCTCAATCAGGCAAAAATGTAATCTAAGCTACAAACTAATGAAAACGTTTTTTTAAGGATATTTCAATCCGACTACAGAATTCTAATTATTTAATCCTAAAGGAATGAAAAGATGATTTGCTGATAGATGGCATATCCAGATTCTCCTTTCTCCAGGTGTTTTTTTTTATTTTGTAAAAGTCCAAACAATGCAACTCAATTTAAAAAATGAAACTGCTCTGTCTTTTTTTTCTTGTCATGGTAGTTCATTCCAGTTTAAAAGAGTCTAGGCCTTCGGCTCCACAGCATGAGCACAAATGTCAGTGTCCAGACAGGCAAGGGTTGAGGTTTGGGAGATGAAGGTAGATCCTGTGAGGTCTGTTTGTCCAGGAGATTATAATCCTCCCACACACACACTTTGTGGGGATAAACACAGCCATCACAGCGTTCTAATAATGTTTCACCTTTATCAGGACGCACAAATGTGCACTTTATATCTGTTTGCTTTCCCAAAGCAGAAGTCACACCGCAAATGAAGACAAACATCAAGTGGTGCAGCAAATTGGAAATTCTTTTTCCCCTGTATCTAAATCCTTTGAATTCTCCAGGTCCCCAAAGTAATTAGAGTCTCAGGCGATTGGGGCTCACAGGGATGCCCAGAGTCCCTCTACTCAAATAGAGGGAATGCCCTTTGCCTGGCCACAGGAAAACAATGTCCCAGCCCTTCTCCATCAATTACCACCTCACAAATTTACATTATGTGCTACACTGTGCTTGCGGCAGCAAAAAGTTGCGGTCATGCACTTGCCTTCAGGCTTTCAACTAACTCAACAAAATGAGTTGATTTGTACTTTGGAATCAGCCTCACTTTGCAGCGAGTTTATACCTCCTATAAGCAGTATTACCATTCTTATACGCAGGTGATAGGCCTCACACGCTCAGCAAAGGTGATTCATCCACACAGGGAAGACAGTAGCGACAACCAGGACACCCAGAAGGCGAACGTTATCTGCTGGGCAGTAGGCGGGTGTTTAACAGGACCCCGATAGCCTTGCCTCACCCGGCTTGAGGCGCAGTATCACACTTCCTGTCAAAGGAGGGTGAAGTCAACACAGGCCGACTGACTGAGGTTAATAGCACTAAAAGCAAGGGCCGGGACTTCTATTATGGACTCCTGCCTTATCAAACTCAAGCAAGTCACCTGCCAATCACGTGACTTTACGCCTATCCATGCGATGCAGTCTTCAATTAAAAATAACTCGTGTGTACAAAGGAGCCCTATCTGTGATGTGCAGCTGACCCTTTTTCTACTTTTTCTTGACAACCATACAGATGCAGTGGTTGCAGAACAAAGCTGATGGATGAACACATGACTTCATGCCTGAAAAACAGTATCTAAGAAACAAAAGTTAATTAATTATCAAAACAATAGCAATAACAGTGAAAAATGAAGCTTTTCTAATATTTCATAGGAGTTGGGAATAAGCCACTTCACTTCAGCCCGATGTTACTCCACACATCACTGTGTTATTAACTCACTTACACCATCCTGCCGTGTGTTATCTCCAGCTGCTTTTCTTTCTATGAGAATAAGCTCAATGTACATTCAAGTGGAACACAAGCATATTTTCTTCATTCCACCTCTTTCATCCATTCTCCAATCTCTATACCCAACCCTCACTCCTTTGCCTCTTTGTTCTTGTTTTCAATTCTTCCCAGTCCCCATCCCTCTTTTCCTATTTTTCCTGTCAATAGACTGATTTCTTTTCATCCAGGAGCGCAGCAGATTAACAGATATTGTATCATGGCCAAGACAGGCAAAGCCCCTCTCTGTCCCTGACATCTAATTAATGGTAATCCTTTAATCTGCTTCTTGTAGTGCAGACCCCTTGCTCGCTGTCCCATTTGCAGCAGCGGAAGCGAGTCTGAAGATGGGACAGAGATGGAGAGGGCAGAGGGTGGGTTTGCTCACTCAGCAGGTCGAAGTGCTGGGCTGCTTTGGACAAAGACGCATGAAACACAATGAGAACGATGTCTTTTTCATTTCTAGGGATTGGAAATATTTCACTTGTGCTGTAAAACTCAGCAACTGTCCATTTCAGCAGGAGTTATATACCATGCTAAGTATATAGAGTTTTGCACATTATACCTACCACCACTGTTCAAACCTGTACGTACACATGAACATGCACAGGCAAACCTTATCTGCAATATAGGCTGTGCATGTCTGTCTTTACGACATCAACCCAGTTACAGATGTAATTAACAACAGGGGCGAGGGAAGCAAATCCTCCCGTCGTAATTGACTTAATTATTAGATATAAATAATCACCTTCAGCCTGTCTTCATTTGTTAAGCAATAAAACCGGGTATTAAAACTTCATCTTGGTTCCGTCGTGGACAATATGCGTCCTCAGTCTCGCAGCAACACCACAGATGGTGTTTTGAAGTCATTCAACGAATTTGTAGGTTAGTTTTAATTCAACGGCGCTGTCTTAGACTTCCACAAAAGATGCTGCAGCCAAAATCATGTGATACGTTTTAATTTGTATAACCACACACATTGAGTAGTCCGCTTCGCAGGAGGTTTTCACAAAAACACACCGTGTACATTGAGTTCTTGCTTGTAAGTGTTTGCTCATTACCTGCCAGGTTTGATTAATCAATTAACACTAAGAGTTAATGATCTGTCCAAGGGCAACTTTTGTATTTAAGCCCAGTCCATCCACGGTGTCTTTCACTGACCGAGACGCAAAGGCGATGGACCAAATCCAAGGGTGAACGCAGAAAGGACGGTCGCAGCGTCCACATGCAGCGCTTTCCCCAACAAGCGCGGCATAAAGAGCGGTGCGTGCCTGTGTGAACAGACACACTTCCCCGGCGCGCACAACAGCCATGCTTACACACACACACACACACACACACACACAGGAACAGGGACGGTAAATATGCCCGCAGACAGAGCTGTGATTAATGCATCAGGCACAAGGCCCTGCTGTAGAAGGTGTCTGTGTCTTAATCACTCTCTCAGTGTGTTTCATTAGCTGCTGATGGTCTCTGATGAATGGACTCGGCCCGGGTGTCGAGGCGTCTCCGGTGGTTCCGTCACCCCAGCGGGTCAGCTTGAGCTGTGCGATCGATCCCTCCCCTCCTTAACCACCCTCCTCCTCCTCCCGCGGGGAGCCCAGCCGCAGATTGGCAGGTGTGTCCGTCGGGTTGTGAGCGATATGATGCTGGTGAGCACGGCCTGCTCATGAATTCATTAACCTACATTCGAAGGATAATTCAGGCACCAGTGTGCACTCTGATTGCTGGATCCTTTCCCACTGTTGGGGTTTAGTGTAAGTCGATGGGCAGTTTAATAACACATGCAGATGGCCTCTGGTCTTTCTTCAGTCTTACTAATAGTCTCTTATCCTCATCTCATCTTGGGGTAGTGAACTTATGATGTACTCTTAAATTGCTGCACTTGCTTCATGTAATATACTGTAAATCCCTACAAAGATGATAAAGCTTCAAATTATGCAGCACTGCTGAGACTCCTCCACCGCTCTTGCCCATTATGTTGTTATATAATAGGAGTAAAACATGACGGCTAATCTGCATGATGTGCACAACGTGTGAAGATAATCGTTTTGAGAAGGAGAAAATACAATTATTTTTTGTCCCATTCCATTCCACCTGAGAAGGCTTCATCCTTGTATAATATCTCTCTCCCTTCGCTGGTTGATTGTAAACATGGCACCTGAGGACTGCAGAGTCTGCGTCAGCTAAAACACATATGGACCTGAAGGCGTCTATTTTGCAATCTGGGAAAAAAAAACAGAAGGAAATGTCAATCTGTTGCTATTTCATTCAGATTTGTCTGCATTATTATGTGCATCGTTGCCACGTTAGAGTGCGTTGAGGGCTATTACCTCCTGTTCTAAATGCTCTTGCAGAGGTTGTTGCTGAGGCATGCGGTGCAGAGTTGGGGCTTGGCGGTAGCACAAAGGCAGCAGAGTTTGCCAATTCTTTCACTCTCGCTGCTCTCCCAGTGCATCGTGGGGGTGGAGGAGAGGGGAAGCCGCCATCTGGGGCCACAAGAGGCTGTCTGGACCCTGATGCCTCCGACATGTTTCAAATTAACACCGCGCTGCACCAAGCTCTGCCCTCATCCCCCCCGACCAGAATAGGGCACAGCCACATACACGACCATTCATCTTTACTCTGGGCCGAAAATAAATTTACCAAAATAGTGAAAAGACATTTTGGGGTTATAATGATACCACAAAAGAGTCAATATTTTTTTTTAGATTATGAGATGAAGATAGAGTAGATGGACCAGTTTCTTACGGTGTGTGTGTGGTGACTTCGCACTAAGATGTAATAAAGTGCAAAGGCAGCATTTAGCTTCTCAAAAGTTCTCATAACCAGCCCACCATGTCTGTACATGTGATTTATATAGGATGGTTCTGCACCTCAAAATTGACATACTCTGCCAAAGTTCAGTGTCTCTTATTTGAAAAGTGCAAGTAAGGTTTTGGACACATGTGTGTAAAAGATGAGAGTGTCTGACCAACGTTTGAGTCCCATCACCGATCAGCCACTCTGAGCTTTATTCTAAGAAAAACTACAGTATTTCCCCAACCTTAACCCTAAATGTTAGTAGTCAACATTTTCATTTTACGAACTGAGGACTTACATGAATAAAAAAAGGAGTTACTCGTAATAATGAAGGCACAGAGAATGATCTTGATTGTTTTCTCCGGAGGCAGCTGTTTCCAGAGAAAAGGTTCTAAAATAACTACGTTCAATAGTCACCCGGCAACAAACAGAAGACAGAGTTAGAAACACAGTGATGTATATAGAAGTGTGTTATATTTAGAAGTTGCTCCATATGGCCAAAATATCCATCATAGATTTTACCATACCTTCTGCAGCAATTGCCACATCCAGATTCTTTCCCAGTTTACACTACAGCAAAGTTGTCATGCAGAGATTCTGAATAGTTGCACAAGGACAGAGATGCATCAGAAGTGACACATTACAAAGTCCTGCAAATCACTTCACATTGTTTCACTTATGCGCAGGTGACAGTAATGACTAAAACATCTCTGCAGGGAATAAGAACATTGCTAGTTAGTTAAGAATTATGTCACAGATGGAGCTTAAAAATCTTTCATGAAAAATGAAAAAAAAACATTGCAAAGAGTTTGTTAGTCCTCAAAGACTTTTAAACACTGGTTGGAACCATAACATTTGTTTATTTCTAAAGAAACTGGACAGAGCAGCTTCAGGAGGCAGCCTTGGCTAGGGACAAGATGAATGGAAATGGAGTAATAATAAAAAGTTAAATGGTTAAAGACCAGTTTTTCTCAAGAGTCTAATGTAATTTCTTAGTATCCAGCGGTGAGAACAATTCAGGGAACACAGGGCAGAGCGCACACACAGTCCAGTGGGCGTACTCTGTATCGACACTCAAGAGTTTAATTAATACGTCCTGGGCCTGCACTCTTGGCTGATTAGTTTCTTAATACCAGTGAAAAACTATACATTTTAGCTGCTGGCCCAGTCATGCCAGAATACATAGAAATGCAGCTAAAAGTAATGCCATCAAAGTCTAACAGCATTGTTGAATATGATAACAAACAGTTATCTTATGAGCGATGCAACGGCAGAAGTATTGAATCTTAGAGCACGGACGGCGAGGGAGGGAAAGGCTGGTGACAATCTCAAAATGTTCCACCCCACCACCTCCGTGCATCTCCTCCATCTTCTTGCCTCCCATCATGCATTTCATGTTCTCCCCTGCTTTCTCAGCTCCATCCTCTCCGCTCGTTTGCTCTCCACTTCTCCCCCCTTCCCCCTCCCCCCCCTTCCCTGTGCACTCCCTTGTGTTGTTTCACACCAGGCTGTGTCGAACAGACTAAAAATATATGTGTTTGGTCCTGGCCGTCCCAAAAGGCAACTTTATAGAGAACAAAGGAGATAGCAGGGCAGATCAAATAACTCCTGAAAGGAGAGAGAGAGGAGGCTGCTCTGTTGCCCCCGCTCAAGAACATTATTACTGGATTATTGATTTACAGCACAAAATGGATGGAACATAAGTAGCGCTAAGCTCATTAATCCCTCGCCCTTCTCTTTTATGAAAATGGACTTGTTATCAGTGATTATTCTAATGGGTTGTTATGATCGAACACTTGCTGCTCACAACCCCGGAGGCCTCGAGCGCGGGGACAGCCGAGGTGAGCTTCGTGTGGACAGGGCAACATGGGATGAAGCAAGGGACCGGGGGGGGGGGTGTCTGCTAGAACCAACGCACCACAACAGAAGCTCAAACTCAGGCGGTGGAATTGCTGACATTCTGGTGACATTTGGTGCGTCGGTGGCATTTGGGAAGACATACGAGCAGGTAGTTGAGTTCATATCGCTCCCATCGCGAGAGTGGAACGCGCTCCTTCCGATACGCTCAAGAAGCCCCACAGAAGCACAACCACATTCAAAATAACCTTCTTACTTTGCTTACTGTGCGGGCCGAGTTATCTCTGTTGTTTTCTCTTGTGAAGCTCAATGAGTGGTAATGTAGTGATTCGTTTACAGCAATGCAAACTGTAAGACACCTCGACCTCGAATCGTTGTCTTTCCGAGTCTCCCTCCCTCCCTCCCTCCCTCCCTCTCTCGCGCTCCCTCCCGCTCCCCCCTCCGGGCTCGGCGTCCATCCATCAGGGAGTGCTCCAATGGAGCACGGCGGGCCCGACGATTGTCCTCATAAATTGTGTGTGTGTCGGGGTGCAGAGGGGCTAAGTGAGCAGTAAATAACAAAAGGTCCTGCCGCCATCCGCTCACCATCGCAACGTTTCCGGTCACGCTAGATTACCCAGGATGCCCCTGGAGGGGTGTCCTCTTCTTCTCTGTGATGAGTAGAGGGAGGAACACGCCTCCACCGCCCAGCGTCTGACAGAAAAAGGTGAGGAACAGATACCCCGTCGATTTAAATTGATTAGTGGCTTTATTTTGCTGTGAAAAAAAGGAAAGAAGCTGCTTGTCTGCCTCCTTCTGTAATAACAGATCGCTTGGCAGATATCTTTAACGGCCTCCATTCTTCACTGTCAGCCCCTTTCTCTCTTTTTCACTCACTTTCTCTTGCTCTCGTGTGCCCTTTTTGATTTTTCCTTTCGTGCCTATTCTCCGTCCCTCTATTGACTGCACATTCACAACTGCTTCTGGTCACTTATTCAAACTCTGTGGCCCTGTACTTTCCTCCTCAGACAAACTATTTCCTATTCCCGCTCTTTCCTGTGATTTTCCCTTTTTGCGTCAGCTATAATGGACCAAGAGGCTTTTGAAAAACCCCATCAAACCTGAGAGAGCCACTCATGGTCCTCTTGTTTGCCAGTCTTTGTTCTATAGATAAAATTCTCCTCTTGTATTTCCTCATTTCACTATTGCAATCAAACAGAAGGTGCCATTTATGTATATTTTTAGTTCCACCCGTTATTATAAAGCTGTATTTCACACACATGTAAAAAGACTTTCTTCTGGTACATCTGTGAACACCAGCTGACTCTCTCTGATTCTTAACTTATTGCCTCCCCTTTTTTATCATCTGCGCTCCTGCATGCTGTTGCATTTACTTTGATGCTCAATATCACTCAATGGTCACTCTTTTCTCTCCTATTTGCCAGATTTAGACCTATCAGACTTGTCCATCTTCAACAACACCTGACTTTGTCTTTTAATTTTGCTTCGAGCATAGATTGTGACGGGTTTATTGCACATTTGTCTCTAAGCTGGAGGAATTTAATCTTGAGAAGGCCGTAAGGAAAAAGATGAATCGGTGGAAAATGGGTTGTTCAGCCTATATTCTGAGATATTTGTTACACAGCTCAGGTAAGGGCTGAGTTAAAGGTATCCCTGTAAATGTCCCCTTCACACTCTTGTCTTTTGTATGGCAGAGAACATCATGTCAAACTGCGTGCTCGAACTATTTAACCCCCTGATTCCAGCATTGAGTTTGACAGGGTGTCCTCAGGAGAGAGAACAGCAGCTATCAGGCCTGCAGGCAACTTATTGATAATTATTCGCCTCTCTCCCACACCGTCTTTATGATGCTGTAAGAAATCTAAATAACGAGACTGTAATAGTGAGAACTGTTCTTTGCTATGGAATAATATATAGAGAAGCAATACATATTGCACATAGATCAATAATGTATTTTAATAGTTAGACGTGTAACCTTTTTAAGAATATTGATCTGTGCAGCGCTCTGCATGAGTGCTCAATTTGGAGCGTATTGACTGTGGCGTTGTTGTGATATGGCGAGGGAGGGCCTCGGGCTCCGGGCAGACGCTCTCAACGCCACACTTATTGACCCTCTTGACCTTCTCCCCACGAAGACAATATGGGCATGCCTATAGTGGCCCCCATTGCATCGACACTGCAGTGATATGAACAGAAGCAGTCGCTCTGCACTTATTACAAACAAGAATGTTATGAGCTGTGTACTGAATCTTAATACTTTTTGAATATGAATTATTTTCCATTTAGCCCCCCAAGTATCAAAAACTATAAAGTAAGAAGCATTTTGATGAATTCTTGGTCAGTTTATTATTTGTTATTATTTATACACTCTTCAGCCTGTTTTATCATGTTTTGACTGCTTGCTTTTTGTACATCAGTACATAATCCAAATGTAATCCAAAAGTCCCTTCTATGACCTTAAAAATGTAAAACATGACAGGGCATTGTATTTACTTATAAGGATTTACCATTACTAGTGCTATAGGACATTATGGATGTGAATATAAATGCATAAATGATCTGAAAATGAGGATTACAACAGTGTTGAGAACCCTTCAGCCTCTGGTTTGTTATTTAGGAATAATTGGGAAGTCCCGGTAAAATCTCATTAGCTACTTATCATAATCATGATGTAATGAGCTACTACTCATTCTACATGTCACTTACTTAGTATAATCACTTTAGCACAAAGGGTTACATGATGTTAGGACAAGAAGCTAATAGGGGTGCACTTAGTAGTCTAATGTATCACAACACAAACTAGTGATTAAGTAATTAGTAATAAATTAGCGGTTTATAGTCTGTTCTGCTCAGTAGCTGATTCAGAGTTAATCAGGAGCAACTCAGAAGGAAAACAGTAGTTGTTCAAATACAAAGATACTTGTCAAGTAAACAGCAAATGATTCACAAAGACTGGACAGTTTCTCCACTGTCTTTCCCCATTAACTCATCATTATCTCATCATCATATAAAATAGCTACAAAAAACTGGTGTGTTTGGCTTGGTCTGTCGGTCATGTGACCTCAAAGAAGGGGCAAACGGCCCCAAACTCAAAACGGCTTTGCTCTACTTGACTTGGCTCACTTTTTGAACCGGAACCTTTTCTCTGTCACTTTCCACTTTGGATAGTTTCACGGTTCGTGTCAGGCTAGCGATGGTTCTCTCTGACAAATCATTTGCTATGAATTTATCTGGTACAAAGTTAGAATAATGTTCTCTGAGTTTGAATAGTTCATGTTCGCTCAACATAGGGCTGAAATAATGGACCACAGGAGGTCATTTGGGTTGAAGGGGCAAAGTTCTGCTATTATTTCACCTGCATTCCCTGTTTAAACTATACAGCTATGAAACCACAAGTAAAGGGACCTTTTAGGGATAAACAGCTGGATTATGTGGGATCCCTGAACCTTATCAAATCTCTTCAACTCTCTTATTCCCTCTCCTCCCATCTCCCTTGATGTCTCTCAGCTTCCTTGTTCTCCCAACTGTCCTCATACTGCTGACTTGGGCATCAGAGCAGAGGGAAAGCCTCCTTGGGCTAGAGGTGACCTCGTACACTCTATTAACATCACACATGCTCAAAGTGGCCAAAGCCCACTCCCTAAATGAAGTCCCCGCTCCCCCTCAGCCTCCGTCGCTGCCAGAGCTCACCGTTGGGTGAATTAGATTGCAGGCTTTTTAATATGGCTCTTAATGGTTTATAAATTGCACCTAATGATTCCTCCTTTCCTCTCTCTTGCGGTGCTTTTTATGGCCCCTTGGCTTTCCAAGAGAGTGGGTGGGATTTAATATATGTTGGAGGAGGCAGAATGAGGAGGGGAAACTAGCCCTGCATGGCTTTCTGCGTGCTCTTAACGCTTCCCCCGGCTACGGAGAAGGGAGTCTTGGAAATAACGCCGGACACTCACACTATCTGGGCTGTGGCCTATAACGGCTGGGACATGACAGCACCGCGTGACAAAATGCTCAACAGAGGGGAGGAAATAATCAGGAGGGGTTTTTCGCGAATGGCAGAGAGTGTGATGAAGGCTCTGATTCGTGGGAGAGGCCACACTTTGGGGGAAGACAAAAATATGCACATCCCAAGCAGGTGCAGATCCAACATGAACAAGGAGGTAGTGGTACGCTGAGAATATCGCCCCTGAGCAAATGTTAATGTATTTTTACACCTTGCCAAGTGCAGTTCGGACATTGCTTAAGCCTGAATGGAGACTTTCCGTGGTACAAACTCAAAATGACATGTTTACCTTTATCTTAGCGATGCAACCAGCACTGAATCCCTTCTGCACAGAGATAGGACAGTGCAAAAGCTCCTTTATTTGCAGTTCAAACATTTTCTATTGCAGCATTTGAAAGATCTGTCTGTTGCTGTAACTCCACCGGAATGAAACATAAGGAAACCAACAAAAACACCAGAGTGCATCTTTGATACTTACTTTACTCAAAATCAACACAATCCATTCCTTTTGCCTGTAGTGCTATTGATTGTTTTGGTGGGAGTGGCCTGGTTTTGGAGTTATCAGCTATAGAGATTTTTGCCTGCTCTCAAACACAATGGGACTCTAAGGCTCAAAGTTCCAAAAGAGAATACATACAAAAAAACAAAACAGCTTTTTTTCCTCTGTTAGAATATATATAGAAATCTTACTTAAATTTCACTCATGACAACACATTTATTCTTTGTTGGCCTCACAAACTGTCTAGAGACTGGTAATGAGAGCAGTGTGGGAGGTTTTCAATTGCTAATGCACCACAATATGAACAGTAGCCAGCATCAACCCGGTGCCTTACTTGATGGTTCGCTGGCACTCACTGAAATCCCAATTAACTGACCCAAATGTCTGTAGGGAGTGTTTGTTTGAGACTGTAGTTCAAATACAATATGTTTTCCATCTCCATTTGAACGTCCTCCGTGTAGTGACCAGCAGCAGCGGCATCTTGTTGCCGGTCCAAGCGTTGAAGCCGGTTGCCTCTCACTTGCTTGGCGCTCTGCCTTCGGAGGAGGTATGAAATGTGGCTCATTATATTTTTTCCAATGGTCCACCTGACAGCAGAACTGAGGGGAGCACAAGAGAGGAATCATTAACATTTCAAGCACTGAGGCTCTCAAGGTAGCGAGACTCAGCCAGACTCCCCGTTACACAGCCATTGTCATTGTTAGGTACAAGTTCACCTTATCCTAACGTTGGCAACAATGACTTCTCTCCCCCTAAGAGTCTCTTAGGAAACAAAGAGCCAATCGTAGAAAAACATTTCTGCTCTTAACCTCTTCTATCCAACTGAGAGCAGGTGCAGAAGCAATGCTCTGTAAATGCTCCACGCTGAGCTTTGAAGAACGGTTCAAACTATTCCGTTTCCCAAAACGGGGACCTTACCTTTTCCAGCTTTCTGCAAAGCAGCAGCTGTTATGGTTGCAACTAGACGTCTGCCGAGGGCAGGACGCCTCCAGAGGCTGATTGGTCCATACAAATAAAGACCTCTGTGTTTGAATACCCTGTTGGGTGGGTGATTAGGTAAAAAAAAATGTCATTCTCACTAGTACCGGTTGTACAGGCATGGCAAAAATCGAATGAGAGAGAGAGGAAAGAGGCGGAGGACATACTGACCATTTTAAAAGTGGTCGTTGTTTCCTAAGGACAGACGAGAGTAGGGAGTAAGGAAAGACATAAACACACACACACACAGGTACATGCACACACACAAAAGCACAAAGAGATAAGGTGGTGAAAACGCTGATTCATGGTCCCTGTCTGGGAAGGCAAAAACAGAACATTGATTCTGAGAGATCCTCAAATGAAAAATCCATGGGGGTAAGGAGCTCTTCGGCCTTGTGGCAGAGACAGGGCTCCAGCGGTCAGGCTCTTGTATCACAACCGACACCGAGTTGGGGCCGGTCATTGGGTGGCAGCAGTGCTGAAACAACTGGAAAACGGCCAAAACCAAGCAAACCAAAAACATATTTTTGGGTTCAAAAATGTCCTATTTGCTGGATTAGAAAAATAATATAATACCGGTAAAATAGAACTAAAGCCACAAAGGAAGTTTGAGCCTGTTATTTTATATGCCTATGTTGGCTGCCTGGCAGTTTGATCGCTTTAATCCCTGAGTGCGCATCGGACCATTGTGCCTAAAATTGAGTAGACATGGTCACTCCCTCTACCTGTAAAGAGCAGATAAAGAGGATTTGCTTCTCTATCTTTGGTTCCATTTGAACGCCCTCTGTTAAACCAGGGGATGAAATTTGGACTGGGGGAGGGAGGTCCTTTTTTCTTATTACCACCCTCTGTTAGTACATGCACACACCACGGCAGCACTAATCTGTGCCCCTGATATGCTAATCCAACCCCCCCCCCCCATCAAACTCGCCCCCCCTCCCCACACACACACACACACACATAGGCACACTTTCTTTTCGATAGAAGCCACACCTAAATGCAGAGAGGGGAAGGCGAGAGGAAGTCATTAAAGCATGCCCTGCAGGAGGCTGCCTGGGTCTGGGCTGGATGAGATGGGACGGCATCAGAGTATTGGGTGTGTACCTACGGGGGGGCGGGGGGGGTGGGGCAAAAGGGTTCAACCAGCTCTACTCTGGTTCTCCTTTAGGTGGTCCCGGTCCCCAGTAGACGAGATAGCAATCAGACATGCAGGGTGTGGAGCAAAATAAATAGATGTTGTAGAAGGAGCTGTGGTGGTGTGGTGGGAGTATTTGTGTGTGTGTGTGGATTTGGGAGATTAAAGGTGACAGTCGTTGATTCGCTTAGACCTGCTCACCTGCCACAATCTGTCAGTAACCAAAGCTGCTCAGTGAAGCATCCTGCACCTGTCAGTGAGTGTGTGTCAGGTCACGCGCATACTGCGCGTGCACGTCCTCTCTTTCCGTCACTCCACCGACATTTGTATTGATGGAAACGCTCTCAAAAGAGGTACTTGTATTGTTCCCATTCAGCTTTTGGATGGACAATCTTCCACCGTGGGCTCATTTTAGGCATTACAAAATCAATCATTTACATACGTGTCATTTCCAGCATTATGATTTCCATTGATGGTTTCGTGGCGCTTTAGAACTTGCGGATAAACATGCTGCAGAAAAACATGCCGAGAGTGGTTATGAGTGGGTTATGAATGATTTGTATTCATATTTCTTTGAAAGAGAGAACAATTGATGATATTGTTTGATGTGTTCTTTTCTCCAAACCTAAACAACTGTAGATTAACATATTTCAAAACACATAAATACATCTATCTTCTTTGTTGGGTAGGAGAAAAGGATGGTAAAATAGACAGGGACCAACAGACAGACACCATTTCTTTGCCCGAAGCGTCTTAACTGATCATATATGTCTCCTATCAAAAGCTATGAGCTGTTTAATAGCTTGAATATAACCTCTTCATTTGTCACAGGCAATAATCACATTGTAACTCAGCTTTAATGGCAATGCGCAAAACCATAATGTGAAATCATACTGATTACTGCGTGTGCATGTGTGCGTGCATGCGTGGGTGTATTTCTGTGAGACAAGGATCTCTGCACATCCCTTATTAAAGTCGGATATTATGACAACTCTGAATTTTTCTCATGTTAAAAAGCCCTCTGAGTTTGTAACTACTGAGCAAAGCAACTGTCACCTGACAATCTCAAGAGAGAATTTGGGGAGGTTCAGCATTTTCAGGCATGAAGACAAAAGGGGAAAAAAAGTGTTGCGACAAAAGCTATTCAATAATAATGAGCTAACAGGAGATGAGTGTTGCATTTATATGCCCACTGCATTCACATCCGTGCCTCGGTTGTAAATAAATATGAGCAATCAGCAAAGAACGGCAATAAACAGCCCGTAAAGAGCTGTAAACTGTGAGATGGGGGGGAAATTGCATTTTTACACAGACAGACGGAAATCCAAAAGAGACGAGCTACTCTTTTTCTTTTTTTTTCTTCCTTTGACGTCTATATCTAAAGACTAGGTTGAAGGTCAGGGGAAAAAAGTTCATAACATTTAGAACATTTGAGCTGAACCCCGGTAACAAAGAGATACCAGCAGGTAGCAGTAGTCCTGGAAGCAGAGAAAAGGGGAGTCCGAAAGAGGTTAAAAGAGAAGTGTTGTATCGTCGGCTCCCTCGGCCCTGCAGCGCCGGGTCACCTCAGAGAATGGAGGCCGTATTACCCAGCAGCCCCGGCTGCTCGCAGGATCAAGCGGACAAGGGGAGAGGACAAGAGGAGTTAATGAAGAAAAGAGACAGTTTGGGTCCCTCGAGGGCCTCTAGGCACCTGCTTGGCAAACCTCCACCTCCCAACCTGCTCTGATTGGCTAATTATCAACTTGGATTTAGCCCAGGGACAAATCACTGATTGATTGAAGTGTTTTAAATTTGTCTTTGGTCTCTCGCTGGCTCTACTTTCCACCTCTCTCTCGCTGTGGAAACTCTTGGTCGCTGCAGTCCCCGCAGCAGGAACTCACGCAGCACGGCAGCAGCAGCAGCTGACCAGTCCTACTGGACAATGTAGACACGCAGTCTCAAATGTGGGGATTTTGTCTCTCAGTGGACACATAAGTAATTTGCTAACTGCTCAAAAGAAAAATCATTGAATCTACAGATAATTACTAATTACAGCCGACAAGGGAGACTGAACATTTTTCAAATTGGAGCAGGGGAAGAAAGGTCGTAGCCTCACTCATATTGGGTCAACATAATTCCAGAAATAGATGTTATTTGCCCCCGCATGGCTACGGAGGTGTGATTAATAAGTGTTGCTCTGTTTACTTATATCCATTCATCAGCGATTAAGTAGCGGCTGGTCCAGTAGGAATCTCGTGCCTGGTTCATTAGACTTTACACTTAAAGCCAAAGGGAATTAATGCTGTGCAGCTTATGACTGTCAACATTAGTCATGACTGTTAATGTGACTGCTGTTTCTGTGTGGAACAGCTTTGTCTTTACACTGATTCAAGGGAACCTGTTGCGTTCAGCTTACTCATTCTTTAGTTGATTAAGCTTACATGATTTTCTCCTCCATTAGAATTTAAATGAAATAATTCCTACAACATAAGCTGACAGAGTTCATATCAAAGCAGTCTAGAAAATAGGGGTTTCATTTCGGTTTGGTTAGATATTCAAGCCGTGTTCAAATGTGTCACTATGTGGGAGTGGGTAACAAAAGCATCCCTTTTGTTTCCTTATCTTATCCAGTTCAAACTGAGTGCATGAGGCGCCGCGTTACTCCACTGAAAGAACAAGAGACAAAGAAGCAGAGAAAACAGGCTAAGCACATGTTGCTTGTAAATGTAAGCAAGTAAACACGTCTCCCCATTTTTCTATGTGTCAGATTTTAGTCCATTCTCTGTGCTGCGCTGGGAGCCCTGGATGTTTCTCACAGCGTGATGCAAACAAATCCTTAGCTGAGAGCTTTGATGGGAAATACGATTCCTCAATCCCAAACCCGACATCACCCACTATGAAGAGAGGTGTCCTTTGAGAGCGGATTTAGCTCCATGGTTACAGTCCGCACACATGTTCAGGATGTTTCCCTCTTCTTGGTGCAGTGCATCCTGGGACAGGACATCTAAAGCGGTCCCGGGAAGCTCCAGGGGGGCCGGAGGATTAGTGCCGGCCTATCTCTAGAGCTGGGAATTAATTAAGTAATTATGAAAGCAAGGCAGAGGGATGAAATATGCATGAGGTCTGATTGGGACGTTTGAGATTGTGTAATCTCATTTCCATCGGCGTACTGTCCATGTCCGCCAGGTAAGAACACACACGCCACAGGGTCACACACACACATGCAGACACACAACAATTAAGCTTTCAGGCCACACAAAAACGTAACCAGATCACTCTCACTGTAGGAATGGCTATTTTGAGTGCCTCATTATGTTAATTAAACAGAGGTTATCAGTGTGGATTAATCACCATAGTAATGAGGATTGAACAGCAGATTATGTCTTTTTGCCTAATCTATATAATTGTATTTGTAGAGGCACAAGCTTAATATTCTAGCATCCATTATGGAACTGATTGATTAAATACATGATTCACTTTGGAATTATTTTGGGTTGTGAAAAGTAGACTTTTCCTTTGTCTCTAGTGCTGCTCTTTGTTGTTTTAGCGTTAGTGGATTCCCCGGGGACGCGTCTCTGCCGGTTCTCCACTGCGCTCTCTTTCCTGATGGACTTAAAGGCCTGTTTTCGGCAAAGAGCTCTCCCTGTTCTAAAAAATACTTCCTGTGGAAGACTCAAACGGAGTTACTGAAGAGATCAGTAGATTGTGTCATTCTCAGCACAGTACAGCCCTGCAATATACGGAAGGTTTTAGGCTAAAAAAAATGCACACGCACAAGGCTCCATTTGCTCTCAATCACCTGCATGTTTATCGACCCACTTGCATCCTCCTTCCTTACATTTATTTAGCTTTTTTTCACGTATCGATTCACACATTTGGAAAGCTGCATCACGTTGTGCTGGAATACGATGTTCTAGGTTTCACCCTTTGTGTCATTTTACATCCATGCAGTACTCTCCCACTTTAACATTGAGGTTAAAAAAAGAACTTCTTTAGTACAATGTTATTTAAAGAAGGCAAGGCTATTCATATAAATGTACAACCAAACGAACACATTTTTTTTTTCAAAGGTAAGGCAGATAAATGAGCAGAACTGTGAACTTTTAATGTTTCACCATACGCTCTAGTTCAGTGGAGCACTGCAGTGGGAACCTCCAGCATCCAAACTGGTCCCCAGTGTTTGAACTCTGCTCAGAAAGCAGAACATAAAGCAGAAAGATGAGAGGATAGCTGCAGAGAGGGGAGCAGAGATGAAAGGCTGCGGTGTGTCCTCCAAAGGGAATGTGGGAGCCGGGGAGCACGCTTACTCACAGTGTTTGATTGTTTCTTTGTCTCTTAGTCGCAGGAGGAGCTGCTTTATAGCCCGAACACAGAAAATGGGACAGGAGAAGGACCGCGGGTCTATTTCAAGTTTACATCCCCGCTGCTCTACACAGTGTGGGATCACTTTCTTAAAGCATCTTTGAACTCAGTGAGATCGCACTACAAAAGAGGCCGGAATTCATAGAGATGGAGGTTTTTGTAGAACAAACTATCCCGCCTCATGTAGAGGATCAGGTGTCTCTGGCAGGATGTGTCCACCTTTTCAACCCCTGTCTGCTCCCTATCAGCAGGTGTGATATACTTGCTCGTTAATTTCATCTCAGGTTATGACATCCCCATAGTGGTGCCTTATTTTATTCTTTTGTCTGTTTCCTCTATCATTTCTCGGAAAATATGATTCAATGACTCATTTTGGAGGAATAAAATATTAGATTACACTCCCTTTTGCAACAGCATCATTCAAATTCTCATTCTCTCTCCCTGCAGTATGAGAAGTCCCTCATATTTCATGCCTTTATTTGTGATGTTAATTTGTTAATATACAATGTAAATCTGCACTTTTCAGTTTAACCCTTCTGTTCAAAAACCTACTGTGTCATCAGCTACGGTTCCAGAAAAGCTGCACGAGTAATATTTCAGTCAAATCACTGGTTAAATGGGTTTAAGTTACAAATATCGCATTGCATGCAGCGTAAGCTCCTGTCTGGTTTGGAGGCTGCTGGGGATTCAACCTCAACTGACCGCTTTGCATGGATTTGACTGGTATCCACAAAGGATTTGCATATCCTGAAAAGAAAAAGCACCTCAACTGCCGGAGTGCAAAGGTCGGCGATAAAGTACATATACGTAGAAACAAGATAAACCTGTGATCGTTCTTCTGGCCTCTGGTTACTCTGATAACCTGTCAATATATTGATTGTCCCCATTTACTAATAATGCAACCAGCGCAGTTTGTGGAAAGGCCACTGATGTCTATTATCATGCTCAGATATAATCATATACTCATCCAATATGTTACATAAACTCGGTGAGGGAAAAGTGCACATACAGTATTTCCCTTCTAACCATTTCCCTTACAGACGGTGTTGGCTGCCTGACACCACCAGCAACAAGGTGATGATTGGTATGATTGGAGCCCAAATCCAGGTAAACAAAGCGCGCCCACACCTGATCTTTCCACAGTCTAATAGGATGACCGCTGGCTGGCTGCACCGAGGGGTGAGCTGCTGCGTTCCCTTGTCTGCAGGAATCCAACCTATTATTATCACCTTTATTGGCCATCTTGTCAGGCACTTGATCACAGAATCCAGATTGTTTGCTTGAGAAAAAAAAAAAACTAGGCTGTTTCTTTCTCTATGCCTGGAAAGGTAAATTGGAATATTAAATAATTTTGACTGGCTGATATTGTGCTATAAACCATGATGACACCCTGCTGTGCAGTGTTGCATCATGGGATGTGACTGAGCCTCATCCAGGCTAGACATGCATGCAGAGAAATCAAGCAATTCATCATGGTTTGGTTAAAAACAATGAACATTTCATTGCGAGGATATTTGAGTCTTGGCGGTATTTCCTATTTTTCTCCCCATGTCTGGCCTTCTTGCACTGTGCAACGCACTATTTTGTTTTGTATAGCTGCTGACAAACTAATGAGTAGTATTCTGTATGAAAATCAGTCGTTTGATGTCAAATTCACAAGGATAAATACTGTTGTGCAGCCCTTAGTCCAGTGTTATGGAAAATGTATTAATTTTAACAATTGTGTAGCATATCAAATCACACCATGTCTTATTTAACATGGCAACTATATTCTGCTTCGCAATAACAACAATCTGTTTGCAATTACGTTAATCACAAATAACACACCAAGGCGACATGGTTGTTTGTTTTCGCCTCAGTCTCCTTTCTCACAGGCAGCGCCGAAGTGTAGTAGCAACTCTTGAGTATTATTTAGCTTCCAGCATTTCTCACCAGATCAATGCTGGGATTAATAAAATGGGCCTCCTGGTTCCCTCCAGCCCATTCTCACCTCCTCCCTTTACACTGCCTTGCAGCACATGCTTGTCTCCCAGTGTCCGTCACCTTAGACAGCTTCCGTATCCTCCTCCTCCTCCTTTGTGGCTATTGCTGTTGCTCCCTTTCCACCTTCCCATCTACATGAATAGAACAATTTGTTCTTTTGCTCCCTTTTTTCTCTTTACCTCTCTCTCTCTCTCTCTCCCTCTCCTGCTACCTCTCTGGAGCTCCTGGTAAATGATGCATGGTAGGCTCAGAGCCGCTGAGCAATCATTAGTGAGGTGGCACAGGTGAAAGGGAGCGATGGATGATGAAGAGAGGGAGGGATGGAGGGAGTAACAGAGGACAGCAAAAGTCATGTTTCCAACCCGAGGCGTTTCCCTACACTGTCGCAAAACTAGTTGTTTGTGTAAAACTCTAGTCAGGGGCATTTCATATGCCAGTGGTCATTAATCTAAACGCACTTGTGTGTGGATGCTCATGAATGCAAGTTCATGCGGAAATGTTGCTTTCACAGATAAACACTGACTTACTGTATAGTGTCCCAAATCCCTATCCTAACATAAAAAACAAGTCCGGACTAGACTAGAGCAGGGCCTGCACTGAGTAGTTAATATTATGAAGTGTACGTAATGCTTCCCTTGTGGAATATCATAAGTCAACAATGCCCTAACGCCCCTCGTCATAAACAAAATTTTGGTTTATATTTCACATCGGGGCTAATAAACTGAGGCGTTACCTGACAAAGGCCCACAGTGAGTATGAAACTCACACATGTGAAGCTTACTGGAGGCGAGATTCAGAGCACAGGATGTGTTCCCTCCCTTTTCTATCAACTGAATGTATTCTGTTTGATACATAACGACGTTAGCGTTGTTGTTTCTAATAGCTGATGATTTGATTGCCAGCTTCATAGCTGCCAGTGCTTCCACTTCCAACAGATGTTAATGTTTAATTATTGTTCGCACCCACTCTTCACTTTAGCGAAGTCTCACCAACAAACACTTCCGTTTACACACACTTTTCCTTCTCTCTGCTCCCAGCGACTTCCTCCCTAGAAACAACAGCCTTTTTCTAGTTATTTAGTGTGTCTCAGTTGACGATCATGATGTGCGCAATAAGGCCCAAGCAGTGGATCACATGTGTGCCTGGTGAGTTCTGTGGTGGTAGGTAACTAAGCACAGGAGTACTTAGTACCTATTCAGGTGTACGCTCATTCACTATTTCCATTCCATGCTACTTTACACTTGCTCTTTCCTTTGAAACACCATGAATCATCTCTCTGACCCCCAGTAGGTAGTAGTTCAATTTAACTCAACCTGATACAACAGTCAGTTGAGTTGGGTTGTAAGGGCACATGGACACGTCAGACAGACAGACAAACTGTCCAATCATTTATTTGATAATTAAAGTCCTGCAACAGCAACATTATCTAATTTTCTTTTTTGTCAGATCATTTGATAACATGATTATTATTGAAACTGATTACATCAATAAATGTAACACTTGCTTTATAAACATTTAGCTGATAATACTTCTTTACTTTTACGCAAGTAGTATGCTATATGAAAAACTTTTACCTGTAATGAGTATTGGTACTGATACTCTTATTAAAGCAAAGGCTCTGAGTACTTCTTACACTACTGAGCGACATAAAGCTGATTTCTGATGATCCACGTTCCTAAACTTGCATCCCTTAAACTCTCCTGAAGGATTTTCAGCTTTGCATGTCGCAGTTGCAGCCCTTATCTAAACAGATTGAAGATCTGTAGCTATATGGAGATATGGAACTGGTCTATACACATGTACTCAGTGCAAACCACCATCATGTTGCTCCTCGGTCTGCTGTTTATTTGTGACGTCTGTGAAAGGAGAGCTCAATCTCATTGTTGAGGTTTGAGAAAATGAACAAATAAGCTTCTGTTTTTATGAGTTAGTGGCATTTAAAACCAGTTTGCAAATAGATTCTTTAAATGTCTACATTGTTCTGTCACCTTAATTGTCAGAGGGAAAACCGGGTTTCTAGGGCATTAATCAATGTAATTGTTCTAAGTCTGACACATGCAATCTGCTGAAAGCTCCGGAGCCCAAAGGCCCAGGTATACAAAGGGATTACAATGGGGGAGGACAGGTGAAGTCAACGCATTCTTCCAGAGACCATCACACATACAGACACACATTCTGGCTCGACATGTGTCACCATGCACTGCTAAATATTGGATAGATCAGTTTCTAATAAACAGTGTATCGATTTAACAAGAAAGGTGCACTGTGGGTGCAGTTCTGCGTGGGGCACGTCTACCACAGCCTCTGCCGTATTGATTGACTGAATGAATTCAACCCTCCGTTGGCTAGCCTCACACTTCATGAGAATCAGACGTCCACGTCTCACACTGTAGATATGCATTGTTATCTAAAGGTCTGCGCTTAGCTCATGAGCAACATTTAAAGTGTTTTTTTTAGCTATTAAGAAGATGTAGAAGTTCACTCTTCACTGTTTATTTACTGGTTGTTCCTTTAGATGTTTGTTTTCTGCTGAACACACCGTCCAAAACACTAGGAGTCAGGAAACAGTTTTCCCCCCACAGGGCAGCGATTTACTCACAAGCTGTGTGATCACTTACGGCCCCTACTGGCGGGGGCCATAAGTGATCACACAATCAATCATCATCATTTCATCAAACAGGCAACAATAGCTCATTTGAGAAGGGGGCATTGCAACATTGAGCATGCAGGCATAAATGAGCACCCAAAATACTATGCAGTTTGGTGTAGCAGCATGCAATAATACCTTTGACAGTTCCATTTAGTTCCATTTGGAAAACATATACATACAAACAATTGTACAAATCGTTAGAACACCCATGATGTTACAAAACCAACACTCAACAAAATTATGTTCAGGGTGTTATTAATCAGTTCCCTTTATGTCTGGGGTGGAAGTCATGGGTGTATAGCGTGAAAGAGAGTGGGCTGAGCACATGACCCTGAAGTGCTCCGGGTGTTTAACACCAGAGTGGAGGAGGTGTGTCTGCCAATGTGAACTACCTGGGGTCGGCTTGTGTGGAAGTTTAATAACCAGTTGCAGAGTTAGGTACTCGAGCTTGGAGTGCTTAGTCCACCAATCAGTTAAAATCATGGGGGAGCTGAAATAAACAAACAACATTCGGATGTCGGTGTTGTGTTCAAAATGTTGAGGGCTTGATGGAGGACAACAGATTCAGCTTCCACTCTGTTGGCTTTGCATGAATGCTGGTGTGGGTCTTGGTTGTTTTTTATATGCTTGAGAATTTTCTCAACGCCAATGCCAACTACAAAGAATATTTGGGTATGATTATGGTCCCGAGTAAGGTGAAACTTGGGTTAGCATTTGTATCCTTACGTAGGCCGGCCCCTCTTTTGTTCTTGAGATGTACAGTGGTTGGAGTGAAACTTCGATCTGACCATCACGCCATTCAAGGTGTTTTTGACTGGACAGAGCCTTTATGACACCGCTACAACAGCGTGAGAGCCTCCAGCCCTGCTTCCTTTTGTGGAGGTCATGGAAGGCAAAGGACTAGGGAGGAGAGGAGGTAAGATAAGGAAAGGACGTAGGAAGGAAAGGTCTCTGAGAAATCGAATTTGTTTTAATCAGACCATTCCTCACCTTTTCAATTTGAACGTAATACAAATCTGCTTCATCAACCATCACTTCTGTGGCAATGGAGACCACTATGACATCATTCCAGTGGGCTGCAGGAAAATCGCAAAAAGGGCGCACGCCAGGAAAGAATGTTTCCGTGTGACCGTGTGTCCCGAGCTGTCTCATTGGCTCCTTCTTAGTGGCAACGGAAGAGGGGGCGGGGGGGTACATCAGTAGGAAGTGCCAGCATAGTGATGTCGAGGGGGGGGGGGGGGGGGACTTCCAGAGGACGCTAATAAACCTTGGCACCGATGAGCTGTTGTACTCAGCATCACCCACGAAAGGAGCGGGCAGGGATGACCAGAGGCGGCGGCGGGGATTGTTGCTCACTCTCATCACGGCAACACGCCGGAAAGGATCCTACCGCTACTGGCGTCTGACAAAGCCCATCTTCTCTCTGCCCCTGACACAGCAGCTCAATCTTAGGAGGAAGTACTTTGATGTGCAAAACGCCATTCCCTCCCAAAAAGAAACGTTAGCAATGAGCGTGTGGACTGCCTTACATGCTGTGGAGTACGTACAAAAATACCAAAATATATCCATGCACATTTTCAGTGGGCGAATGCGTGATTGTGATTGTCATTTGCCAGAATTTTCTGGGACTTTTTTGGCTTGTGAAAATACTTTTTAATTAATTTGGATGACCCTAAACTTTAAATACATCCAAAGACAATGTCAGAGGACACCACTCTGAAATACTGGACACCCCCCAAGGCCAAACTCTAATGATGGATGTTATTCATTTTTCAACATATGTTGTCTCTTTGGCCAGCGGAAAGCTTGCTGATTGGATGCTTTATTTTGCATTATTCGCTGCTCCCAAATCTGTTCAGCGTGTTCTCCCCTGGTCTGCAAGAAATAATTAGTCTACTGGAAAGGTCAACTTAATCATTCCTGAAAATAATATTCAATTATCTCGACAGCAACTTCTAGAGCATGTCTCCTATTTTTAGACCCACTCTGTTTCACAGAGATAGGAAGTTTGATCATTTTTGTGTCAAGCCTGAAACAGAAAGCACCCTGGAGTCAGCGGAGCTAAACAGACCTCGGTGGACAAACTATTATCCATTATAATAGCACTGGCTTTCTTATTGTCTCTTCCTCTGTGTGGTCCACCGCATACGCGTTCCATCCTACTCAATTATGGCTCTCCTTTCAAACAGCTTTCCTCTCCAGCTTTCTATGGCGTGCCCTTGATTTATATCCTCAATTAGTCTCAGCGACGGTCACAACAATGCAAATATCTTAGTTAAGGCGAGTTCAACGCTCGGGATGAACCAGGCCGGGCCACAATTTATTCACCATTGATCGCCTCCCAAAGCATGCCAATTAGGTTTGTGTCCAACTTGATCGCGACTTCCCTGGCGTCATGCACAAAGGCAAGAATATCCTCGAGAGCCAGGCGCCACAGCTGCTCTCCGCAGGCTCACAGTCACATGTTGCACATGTGGAAGTGACTCCCTGTATGGTCTTTGACGGCTGATGAAAGAAAAAGTCGAACTTGATCACAGCTTCTTGACATCAATCCCTGCTGCCGCCTGATCTCCTCCACTTTCTGCAGTTCATCTCGACCAGGACTAGAGTCATCATGTCAATAAGAATTGTGGATATGTGTGGGAGGGAAGGAAGAGCGAGCAAATACTCCAGAGCTTGTAAACTTTTAACATCCAGCATGATATCATCCAGGTAGTAGACCTGTCACTACAGCCAGTTACATAAAAAACTGTTGAATGAGCATGTCACCCCGAAGTTTTCCGTTTTCAATAAGGACCCCTCTTAAGTGAGGCGATTACAAAAAAGATGTTGGATCACGTCCCATAAGTGTATACTCAATGTATTCCTTAATGCAGAGCATAGAGCTAGTAAATGGAGGAACAGAGAAGTAAAAGTGGCACAGAAACACAATTGGAAATGATGGCATGCAGAGACATGCAAACAGAAAATGCATTTGCAGCTTCATGAGGCAAATCTGTCTGAAAAACATCCTGCAAACTCCATTTCACGCATAACCTCTCTCACTCTTACCGTCTCCGTCAGTGTCTCTCTTTCTCTGTGCCTGTTTCCTTCACCGCTCCTCCTACCTCGCTTGCTCTCCGTCTCTCACCAGCCACAATAAAATATTTGGAGAATAAATAAATTATCCAGAGTGTATTCTGTGGTCCAGAAAACAGCACAATTGTCAAAGGAGGAGGGAGGCATTGGGAGTCATCGCTGCAGGCCAATTAATAACCTTTAAAGTTGGATTTAAATACAGCAAATGTGTTCTGTTTCCAGATACTGTGGCATCTTAGAGCAAAGCCTTGCTTTACTCGCAATAGCTTGCTTACATACTTGCTCACGATTTTACTATTATGCATATTTGAAGCGTTTTACAATGAAGTGTTAATCCAATCTGTACAAGTCATTTACACCATTCTTTCTAGAGAGATCCCCTCATTTGATGATTGTGGTGGGGGAAAAAAACGGTTTGACACCGACTCACATCGTTTTCATCCTCATTAAAACCTTTCAACTGCAGAGAGATGCATTTAAACTTATTATCGGTTTATTCTTTTATTTTAACATCAAATACAGCAGAAATGGAAGCAATCTGCTGTATCAAAAATCAGTGTTGAAGGTTTCTCAAGTTGACTGAAAGTGACATGTTTACAGCTACCAGAAGCATCAAGAACGTGATTTTGTTAGAATATATTAAGGAGTAAATAAGCCGTTAGGATAAGCATTCAATGCTACTGCAGCTCCACAGACAAAGATAAGAAAGAATCTGAAACTTCAAAAACTCAAAGAGGATGCCACTGTTAAAAATGACAGGTGATTTCCGAAAAATAAAATATACAACAGCTAAAAGACTCTTTCCACCTGAAGTATAAGACAGCCGCTCCGCAAGCTGATGGGAAGCTGACTTTAATTGTTGCTGCTTTACAACATCAACTATTGAAGCTGACACACCCAAAGCAAAGCCCCCCCCCCCCCCCCCCCCCTCCCCTCACCAATTAAACACTGTCGGCACCATTCAGTCAGACGACTTGGATCATCAGGAGCCCCGCCATGGAAGGGTGCTCTCTTGTGGCCACCGGGAGCAAATGACGTGACCAAGGGATGCGGGAGCGATGGACTGACGGGAGGTAATAGGCTCTCATAAAATCCTGCTGCACTTTTATAGACTCAAGAAAGCCGCCTGCTCACTGTTAAGAAGGGCGGCAATGAACGGAGATGGTAGCATTGCATTCAATTGCATTATTCAACGTATTAGACTTGGTGATAGATGGATGGATGGTTTTATTAATCGATTCTCATGAAAGGAAAAAAAAGCAAAACTCTCAACTTGTCTGCAGTGAGACCATAGCCGCTAAATCCGGAGCTCTGGGGTCCGGGTTTTCTTTTTCTCCCCCTCCCATGTATCTCCTCCTCGCTTGCCACTAGTTCACCCTCACTTGCTCAGCCCTCACTGTCGAGAGGAGGCGGAGGAGGAGGAGAAGGAGGAGGAGGATGCTGTGTGATTGGCCGGGCGGGGACTGGTAGTCCGGAGGCTGGCGTTGTGCTGCGCGTTGATCCCCGTGTGCTTGTTTACACCTTGCTCGCGGGGACGAGACGAGACACCCAGGGGCCCGAGAGCAGAGCCGGGAGTCCAGTCACCTGTGGACGCGGGCAAAAGTGGCCGCGTCCCCCCCCCCCTCGCGTGGTCCCTATTCTACGGCCGCCGAATAAGTTTGTCTCGTGCTGGGAATCTGTCTCTGTTTATGATCCAGAGCAGCAATGCGTCAAACTTTTTGGGGACTTCCGAGGCACCACTGCGTTTGTGTCTCCCAGGCGAGCAGAGTCACTCCAGCTGGAAATTAAATCTGCCAGGAATTTGTTGCAGGAATCCCGGTGGGTGATTCCCAGTGGCTGGTATCTGCGGACCTCTTTCAACTTTGATTACGCCGCTGAACTATTCACCAGAATATCCGCATCCAACACCAGTCACTGGACTCTGTTGTATTTTGCTTTTCCATTATAAATTTATTAGGAGAAGAGACATTTTTTTGCACAAGAGCGACTTGTGTCAAAAACACAGCAAGTATCGCTGCGGGGGGGGGGGGTGAAAAGCCCCGGGACGTTTCGCAACGGCGTATCCGGAAAAGATGCTCTCTGTTCGGATGCAGCGTGGGGAAGGGATCGGTCCTCTGGTTCTTCTCCTCCTGGTCGGGGGATTGGTGTCCGGCACTGGTGAGTTTCTATTGAAAGATGAGTGTGTAATCATTTTGTATTACCGAGTGTTTATTCGATGAGCAGTGTCTGGTCGTCGTGAAATACTATGGACTATACATGACATTCATTGACCAAACTCGTGAAACATGTGCGCGCGCACACGCGCAACTTCAGATGTATGATGTTGTGTCCAATCCCGAAACTGACTTAAAAAAAGGGGGGGTAAAAAAAATTTAAAAGATGCTGACATAGAGCGCAGGGGTCTGTGGTTGCTGTCTGCACCCCGCAGCAAAGCTGCGCTCTCTTTTCTACTTGGAACTGAAAAATATAACACCCCCCCCCCCCCCAGTCATTATTGTTCTGCTACGTGCCTTCTCGGCCCCTACAAAAAGAAATAGAAAATCATTTTGAAAAGTAAGACGAGAAGTTCTTCGGGGAACGATTTTTTTTCCCATTGCAACGTCTAGAAAAGTACACTCGCTGTTTTTTAAGCCTGAGACTACATGTTGTGTCTGAAATACTGAATTCACCCACTGACCATAAACCATTGATTGACCTATTGACATTTCTTAAATCATTTATTGTGAGACAGTATGTCTTGTCTGAGCAGGCTTTGATCAGGCCACACAGACCTCAATCAGTGGATTGCTCCGAGTTAATGCCCTCAAAGGCTGCTCTCGTGGAGATGAAATCATCGGGTACGAAGGGCAGGTCACTGTGAGCTGAAGTGACAGGACCTGGACGCCAAGGTGACTGTGCTCATCCCCCGTGCTGGAGGAGTGATTTCACTCATTGTGGCCTCGTGGTAGGCGAAGCGTGGAGTTTTCATCCCCTCCCTTTGTCAGACAGACTGGAAATCCCAGGCCGAAATCGGAGGGTTCATTGGATTGTGGATTAATCTCGGTTTACAGTCGGAAAGTAAAAGAACAATCCGGTAAACAATGAGTACAGAACTCGCACAAGACCTCTATGACGGATAAACTGGACTCGAGGGAGTCTGATTTTTCCTACATGACCGCAGTAATCGTTTACTTTTGGAAGACGCACTGACTGTCTATGCGGGTCCGTGGTCATTTCTTTGAATGGCAAAAAGAACCCCCCCCCACAGCCCCCTGCCATACCTCCCAAGGTCCTTGTTATTGTGTAATATTCCCTGAACAGGCGGAGCAGAAAAGCAGCTTATGTTTATTAAAATTCTGGAACGTTTGAAAATCCTCACATGAGAAATGAGAAACGTTGATATAAACCGTTTGGGGATTGAGGTCCTGTTGTGAGGTCCTGTTAGGGGAGCACAGCCTGGGAGCGGGGAGGGGGTGCGGGGGGGGGGCAACAGGGGACAATAGCTCAGTGTCCCCCAGGAAAGTTTCTGTCTGGAAGAGAGGAAGGCAGAGATAAATATAGGGAATGCGTGATTGGACGGACAGATAAGCGTTTATCTTCCCTCCCACTGTGTGTACATACCTTTGCTCTGCCGCCTCCCCTCAGATCCCTCCTGTCTCGGTCTGCGCCTGCATTGTGGATCTGCTGAGCTCACGTTTCTGCCGTGGCGCTCCTCTTTCTGTGTTGACATACACATTAATTACCCAGACTGCCAGGAACGCTTGTCTGGAGTAACTTCTCCCTTCTGTCCGCGCTTCTTTCTTTGTGTGTATCATTATTAATGACTTCATCAAAATCAGGAAAAAAAAAAACGACATACGGGAAGTGTGTTTACACACTGCTTTTTGACATCAGGATTAAATGAAGACGACAAGGTTCCCAGTAAGTCCCAGAGGGGCGGGGTCTGGAACAGGAGACGAGGGGGAGGTCCAGACAGAAGGAGAGCGAGATCGAGGCTCTAGTGAAGAAGCAATCGAATGTTCAGTGTTGGACGAATGGTGGCGCGTTTGTCTGGGAATCCGCTTGCCCTTCGATAACGCCGCATTTGCTGTAAGAGTACGTCTAAGTATTGCACGGGAGCGATTAAAAGGCTGCTAAAATATTTGCTGCCCTCCTCTCCTGTTTGGTCAAACAAATTCTGTAGTTTTCAGATGAATTTTCGATGCGCCCAAAACAAAGGAATGTGACAACAAAGCTCGAACAGACACCAAAGAGATTTGCCTTCAAAGACGCTCAACAGATTGAAATGTCAGATTAGATTAAAGTGTCTCTGAAACATGTAGTCATAACAAAAGTGCTGCAGGCTGTTGCATCTGGACAGGTGGTGGGCCACTGTTCTGAATAAACAGGCCGACAGCCCTCTTCAGGCCGGGCCACGGGCCAGACGGGTTCCTCAGGCAAGTCCTACCGGCAGACCAGGACAGGCCACTTTCTGTCATCGTGTGCATTAGTTTTATGGTCGCCAGGGCGGCAGGGGATGGGATCGCTGGCCAGCCGCTGCCCTCCGTTGCTGTATTATTCATACGTGCAAAGTGGTCTTTGTTAATATTTAAAATGTACTTATGATGCTCAAATGCATGACATCAGAGACAGCAAAGAAGAAAGAAAGAAGGTGGGAGAACAGCTGCTCGTCTCTCACTGGCGTAGCTGACCCGGAGGGCTGCAGGGGGCAGGGAAGGCCTTTATAGATGATGTAGAAGACAGTTTGAGCAAGTGTGCCAAAGCCAAAGGCTGTTGCAGAGGACGCGTGTGAGAACTGAACAAGGAGAAGGGTTACGCAGGGTGATGTTATCCATCTGAAAGTTTGGAGGAAAAACCGACAGAGGACATCCAAGAGAAATGAATCCACGAGAGACACTTTGGAGATGGATTGATTTGAGGGCATGGCTTTTAAATATCCTTCATTTTCTCATGAAGAGCAGAGAAGAAAACCTCCATTGCAGTGGCATTCAAGCGTCATTAAACCTCTGGCATGGGCCAGAGAGTCAGGTGCGGTGTGGGTGGGAGGATATGAGTGGAACAGAAGGAGAGGAAGGCAAGGTGATGCGCAGGAGAACCAGTTTAAGGCAAAGCTGAAGACAAGAGACGGATCTGGTGGAGGAGGGAGGCGGAGGGAGGAAAGTGAAAAAGAGACACACAAATCCACTTGGGGGATGTTTTTATTAAGGCTCTTATCGATGGAGAGAGCTCACAGTATTAAGAGAAGACATGTTTAATGCTTTGCCAATACTCTGCATGTTAGACCGGGCCATAAATCTGCAGCAAACAGCGAGGGCTCTGTAGGAGGCAAAATACTGGGGTAAATGGAAGAAGCAGCTGACTATAAAGAATGGAAACAGGAATTGGCAGAAGAAGAAGGTTTCATGCGGAGATTGGCAGACTTCAGATGAATATCATTTTGGTCACAGGCCATTATTAAGTCATTTTTAATGACAATATGATCTCAAAGTATAGAATCTGGGCTAATAATGATCGAATCAATATTGCTGAGCCTACCGGGTATTTCAAACGGTGTATTATTTAAAAGGTGTACGGCATTATCATCAAGTACAGCTGTGTTATGCCTCCTTGCCTCCTCACATCAGGTTGTCTGTCCTACTTGCGTGTCATCCAATAAAAAAAAAAAAAAAAAATGCAGGAATGCTTTAATTTAATCCAAAATGTAACACCCTTTTCGAGCGAGCTGTTCAATCCAAGGTGAAATTAAAAAATATGCAATCTCAGCATTTATTTTACTCTTTCAATTACTTTTGATTTTCTGAATAAAACACCCCAATCTCTGCTCAGACCTTCAAATAGCCACAGAGTGCAGCAGCAGTTGAGGCTGACATGAGAGAGGGGGGTGGATGGATGTGCCGGCGGGGGGGGGGGGTGGAGGGAGGAGAGTTTCGGTGGCAGATGGGGGCTAAGTTGCTGCAGGGCCAGTTGAACAGGGTACCCCCTGCCCCTCCATCCTGCCCTGTGGGGGAGATGGGTGGGGCAGACAGGGGAAGAGGAAGAAAACCTCTGTGGGGTTCCATTGTGCTTTAGATGAATAGGAGACCACAGAGCTTTTTCTGCCCCTTTTGTTTGTGCTAAAGGGGGGGGGGGGGGGGGTAGCAGCAGAGCACACACTCGCACACCTACACACACACACACACACACAAACATTCATTCACACTTGTTCACTTCAACTTCAACAGGGTGTACACTTGCGTGCGCGTTTGTGATTCTTCAGATGGGTGTTGCATGATCAGTCATTCATAGGTTAAGATGACACCTGCCTGTTGAAACCTAAAGATCTCACAACCTCCATCTACCATTGATATGCTAACACAAGCTCAGTGACATCTGACATCAGCAGACCACCACCCACCCAGCAACCCACACC
This sequence comes from Pungitius pungitius, assembly GCF_949316345.1. Taxonomy (NCBI): domain Eukaryota; kingdom Metazoa; phylum Chordata; class Actinopteri; order Perciformes; family Gasterosteidae; genus Pungitius; species Pungitius pungitius. The sequence continues at coordinate 11,583,001 of NC_084912.1, read as the reverse complement.
CACACATATGCAAAACGGAGCCACATCCTCTGATGAAGAGGTAGCATTTATTTGTATATTGGTGGAAAACCTGCTGGGTGACTTTGGGAGGAGTGAGAGAGTGAGTGAAGGAATTTTCATTTAGGATCTCAGCGGCACTCTGGGCATCATGACCAATAGGATCAGGATGCACCATGGGGGGTCTCGCCAGATCCTGAGCAACCTCCTTACCCTCAGAAGGAGGTCCATTTACCAGGAGCAGTGTCAGCACTTGATGGTCCAGTGTGTCCTGGTCTTAAAAAAAGGAGTATTTTCAGACCATGTAGATTCCACTCATCCCCTTAGCAGAGGCTTTTTTTGTCTTTCAAAAGCAGTTGAGCCAAGTCCACTCAGAGCTTAGACCCCAGACAATCTGTTAATGCTTGTGTTTGTGCCTGTATCAGTGCGTGTCACGTGGGCTCAGCCAACTGGAGGAAAAGTCATCTTAAAGTGCGTTAAAGTGTTCAAATGTGACGCTGTTGAAATGTATTGCGCGAGGGAAGGCAATGGCAGATAGTATTATGCTGACTTCCTTTTCCCAATGTGGCTTACAAAGCTACATTGCCCCACATCCACATTAATATATTACCTTCACTTGTCCCCATTTTTCCCTCCCCTACCTTCAGTCAAGTTGATAGTCTCATCAGGTGTATTTATAGCTTGATAGTCTCACATATACCAACCTCTGTCATCCATATCTCGCTCACTCCATCATTTCTTTCTCCCCTGCCAGCTCTGGCAGAGTTTGGGAATTGCTCTTTAGAAGGCAAGAAGGCACAGTGAAGAATCCCATTTATATGAGTGTAACACTTATTAGGGTCCCATCTGCCCGCGGGGTACTTATGAATATGGGGGGGGGGGGGGTTTGGGATTGTTGTAGGGAGGTAGAAGGGCAAAAGGAGCGTGGTCATGCCTGTTGTGTTGTAAGTGGATGTGGGTGCCACTGGGGGCTTGTGCCGGGACGGGAAAGGGGCTCTTAACACTGCAGAGCACATATCAAGCAGCTGGTGTGTCTAAAGAAGGGGAATGACACACAGACCTCCCCAGAGAGAGATGGTGCATTGAGCGTACGTGTGCATATCTCAGGCTAAGAGCGAGAACGGAAATGATCCTGCCTCCTTCTGTCGGCATGGCAGGCAGCTAGGCAACAGCAGGACTTTCAAACAACCTACTTTTTTTTTCTTCTTTTTCTCGGGCTTTAAATCAAGGCGAATGATGGGTAATGAGTGTATTTGTTATTTGTGGGTGTGTGAGGGGTGGGGTGCGGCGGAGTGGAGCGTGGGTTGTTGTGATTGGCCGCATGTCAGCAGTTTGCGGCTGTGTTATTTAATGTGGTGACTGTCGTGAAGCACCATGTTTGCATTGCCCTCCTTCAGCAATCACGTCTAGACCTTCCCTTTTCCTCGTCTCCTTCACTGCTCTGTAACCTGTTTTCCTTTCATTTTCTTGTCTCCTTTCCTTGTTTTTTCCGCTCCGCTTCTCTTTGCGGCTTCAGCTTAAAATGTTGTGCTTATGGAAAAGGTCTGCTACGCAATATCCAGCTTTATTCCCAAACCCTATGACACATACAGGCACACATCAGCAGGGGCAATAATCCCTGTTTCTGCTCAGACACTCTTGGATCACAACCATAGCAAAGAGAAGAGCGTAAGAATGAGATCTGCCCTCATCCAATCTTTAATTCCTCCATCCGTCTTCAGCTCCGGGATTTAATTCTTACTTCTCCTCCAGAGGCTTTGACGTGGAGCCTCCAAACACACAGTAAAGATTCTGTTCTCGCCTTGGATGCAGGTCTTAATCAAGGGCTGACAGCCGCCTCTTGGCTCGGGTTTGTGTGTGTGTGTGTGTGTGTGTGTGTGTGTGTGTGTGTGTGTGTGTGTGTGTGTGTGTGTGTGTGTGTGTGTGTGTGTGTGTGTGTGTGTGTGTGTGTGTGTGTGTGTGTGTGTGTGTGTGTGTGTGTGTGTGTGTGTGTGTGTGTGTGCGCGCGCGTGCGTGTGTGCGCGCGATGCGTGCACTCTGATGGGAAGCCAGCCGTATTACTTAGGTATTACTCCCTTTTCTGCATGGGTCACAGTGGGGTCACACTCCCAATCTCAATCAGCACACAGCTCTCAGGCTCTGGCAGGCGCAGTGATTGCACAGGAGGAAACCTGGTGTATCCTCCTGGTTCCTTCGCTGAGCCAGGTGTGAGCAAAGTACGCTACAAAGTGCCACCAGGCGTCCATCGCTGTAGTGTGGCTGGATCGTTTCAAATGGCCCGGCTTGTGTGAAGCAGCGGTTTCGAGGTCTGGTCTAACGTGGCGGATGTACCTGCGTGTAATTAAGGTTAGATTTAAGTGCATGAGCTCACACGGGCATCAAGCCTCTTACCTGCCGCTGACCAGATGGGCTCAGCAGCCAACCTCACCTCTTCCCACCACTCTGCTTAGATTAGCCAGTGTGCTGAGCTAAGGCACAGAAGCATTATAACGGACACGTCACCCCCCAGCCTTCCTCCCCCTGCAGCACCCAATCCTGCAAACACACACCGATACATCACACACGCCTCACTCTTCAGATAAGATATTTAGAATGACGATATGCCATTTGTGTGTGTGTGTGTGTGTGTGTGTGGCTGGTCGGGCCTGCTGTCAATGGGGATTATGAAAGCAGATGGACAGCCATGCTGACTGGTGAGGGTTCATTAACGCTGCTCTTGCTTCAGCTTCACTCCCGCCGCGTGTGTAGGTACAGATTGCAGGGAAAGCCCGCTCACACTAGCCAAGGAAAACCATGCATGTCAATCAGGGGGACATATTTTTAAGTTTCTGCGTGATTGGTTTGGGAGAAGCAGCGGGTGGCACTTTTTGTTCTTTATCTCTCCGACGCCGTCATGTCGGGTTACTCCTGCGTCGACGTCATTTGCGCCAAAGCAAAGTGTGTATGTGTACGCACAAGGCAGCATCAGAAACACGTAGATTTACTAGCGCCAGGAGAGAAGTTATGATTTAGCGTGATGCAATATCTTCAGCATTTCCATGGTGATGCGTGGCTCTACACGGGGAAGATGAATAGGTGCAGTTTTCGAGGTTCATTAAACACTGAGCTGTGACTCTCCCTGTCTATAGCTTCAACCTTCACGCCGCAGCCAGCTCCTTCCCCCCCCACAGTTTAATAAAAGAAACATGCATCACACAGGGGCCGATAGACGTACCTGTGGAGACGGACAGACACACAGACGGACTGGCAGATTCCTGGGCAGATGGGTTGTTTGAAACCCTCAGAGACCTGGGCACAGACACTGAGTCACCTCGTGTCACGCAGCGCCGCCAGAGATGTAAGAAATGTGTAAAAATGCAGTGACTGGTTATTGTTTTAAATTTTAGTTTAGTTTTATTTACTTTCACTTAATTTGTCTTTAGAATATCTGTAAAAATAGAGGAACATGCTTATGACGGTGTGCTGTTTTCAAACCAACTGACAAACAAAGACATTTGTCAATATTGAGAAAATTCAACCTTTGAGGAAATAGGCATAATAGCTGCTCTTTATTTAAGTCACTAATACCCCTCGTATGGCATTGTACGGCTCAATGGCAAAGGTGCATTCTATTGTTTTTGTTCAAATCTGTCTTATAACTTTGGTTACATATCATCTCCTTTTTTTTCTCACATTTCTCTTAATTGTATAATACGTAGTTTGGTGTTTCCAAACACCAGCTGTTGCTAACATATTATTATACAAAAATCAGATTAGCACCTTTAATGAGATCATTTACAGGTGTCTTTCCGTTTTTTTGTTTTTTTTTTCATCCCTGTGCCCTTTAATGGCAACAAATGTTTTATTGTGAAACAGACAGATTGTGACTATGGTGCTCTCTAAGCTCTTTGTGATTGGGTGAGGGAGTCCTTTTTTGTTAAGGCTGGGAAAATGAGAATGGCAGAACGAAATAGAACATTTACGTGCGTGTGTTGACGTCCACCCACGCTACTGCCATTCCCCCAGTGTGTGTGTGTGTGTGTGTGTGTGTGTGTGTGTGTGTGTGTGTGTGTGTGTGTGTGTGTGTGTGTGTGTGTGTGTGCATGCACAATTGCACGCATGGTCTGATGAGTGTGTGCGCCGAGATGCTGTCGCTTATGCCGGCGTCCTTCTTTATGCTCTTGTGAGCGTGAGTTTGTGAGTGACAGTTCTACAGTGGTGGGGAGCGTTTAAAGCCCTTTCCCTAAAGCGTTCAGCACAGCAGTTGGCTCTACATTAGCGCAACAATTTGCACTTCTGTCTAGAGGCGAAGAGCGGGCAACTGAGAATAATGAAAGTCTCAGTTAAAGATTGTGTGTGTGTGTGTGTGTGTGTGGGTGGGGGGGGGGGGGGGGGTTGGTGGGGGCAGTAGAGGTAGGGAAGACTCTGTAAACAAGCGACAGGAGGTTTATTAAAACCCCATCCTTTTGTCCTTCTCCTTGTCCCTCACCTCCCTCCCCACCTCTTTCAGCCAGAGGAGCGATTATGCCTCTGTCTCCCTTGTCTTTCATCTCCCCCTGTGAAGAGGAGAGGAATGAAGGTCCTCTGTGGCGTGTAATTACACAGAGGGATCCTGGATGAGGGCGTCTGTCTCCACAAACAACCCCCCCCGCCCCCTCTCCCCCCAAAAAGCAGTCCCATCTCCCCCTAAATACCTCTTGATAGGAGGAGATCTAAAGAGAGACCCATTTAACTACCTCTGGTCCACCACAGGGGCCCTGTCTTTACCTGCCACTTATGGAGACCTAATAAGTATCACAAGTCTATTTATTTCATTAGAAGCACTGACACTAACAAATGCGTGGCTCGGCTCCAGCCCAGTGTGAATTAAATACACTGCTTCTCCATTCATTTTAAGCACAGTCATCACGCTACATTCACAGGCCCGTGTTCCAGTCCTACCCATGAGTCATATTGCTGAATGATTATGGAAGGGTGGATTTTTATAGGCTTACGTTGGTATTGGCTCAACCCCTAATTGGCTAAAAATACATTTGCATGCTAGGAAGGTAATAACGGGGCTCTTTGGAGGCACTTTAAACAAGGAAGTCATTGCACTCTGACTTAATTCTCCTCATAGAATTGCTGATGCCTCCAGATGGCCTTTTTACTGTGCGAGTGTGATATGGGCATTTTGTGAGCATGATCATACACTTAGCCGACACTTTGAGAATAAATATCTTGCTAGCAATGCTACTTGTGTCCTTATATCCGTTTATACATTACAATGTTTTCACTACTTCATCAATTACTTGTGATAGGCGATAAATGCAAAAAACGTTTGCTAATATGACATGCCTGCAGAAATACAAAATTATTGTTGCCACTAAGTCAATTGTCATGAATCTAGTGGAAAATCTTTTTTTCACTACACGATGAGCGCCTCTTCGCATTCTCTAAATGAATGTTGGGGTGTTGTGCTGAATTAAGAAAGCAAAGGTCATACTGTGTGGTTCGACATTCTGCAAAGGTCACTGAGGTCAAGCAGCTCTCTGTTTGCGCGATGGAGTGGGTCTGAATGTGTTTAACGTGTCTTTTTACGTGTGCGAATCCGCCCCCTTTTTGACGGGACTCGACCGTTTCTCTGATCTCACTGGGAGACGAAGTGAGCGTTCTGCTGCAGCTCAAACAGACTTGGCGTCAGACAATAGGCCGAGGTCTTCTATTGCACTTAGCCAAAGACGCTGAATAGACTCTGAATAGACCCGGAGTGGTGCGGCCATGCAGCCGCTGGACAAAAGCCGGCTCAGCAGAAAGGCAGCCGGTGACCTTAGAGGTCACCTCGGGCCCCGTCAACTGGGATCCCTCCAACCTGCGCCATACGGAGTCGGCACCGGGAAAGCCACAGCAGGAGGAGCCCAACACAATTCTTGTTGAGAATACGATAAGTAGATCACTATAGTATTAAGTAAGACCCTGCAGTTTCCAAGGGCCCACCTACCAACAACTGGAGATTTGAGTAACCAACTTGTTAAATATTTCCTCACAAATTTCCGTACGTTTGAGTGTTGGAACTGTGCATTTTTTTCTTCCTTTGGCTCTTTATTATTATTGTGAGCTGATGACAAATCGTCTATCTGTTCCTTTCATTTTTGCTTCACAATGCTGTAGACACGCTTTCAAATGAGATCAAATGACATCAAATGAGTACGACGCTGTTATATTAACTAAAATCTACTTTGAGCCACATCAAAATCCGTGGTCTTGACGTTCTTTTTACCTTTTTTGCTGTGGACTCACAAAGTTGACCCAGCTCTTTTTCAGCGAGACTGGTACGTACGTTTAAACTATATTTCTAACATAAAAAGGACAATGGATGATAATGGGTCTTAGTCAAACTGGGTGGTGATATGAATGAATGAATCTGGATTTTATTTGGAAATTAAATCACAAAATTGAAAAAATGTCAAGAAATTTTCTTTTTTTTCTGGCAATAGAAAGCATTTTATTTTACTTTTATAATAACTCTGTGAGCCTCAGATATAGTGTATTTTCCCAAAATTAACAACATCACTCGTACACCCAAAATCGAACACAACTTTGCACAAATCCACCCATCAGAAATAAAAAACATCAACAGAGAAGCTGCCCCCCCCCCCACCCTTCCTCCCCTCAGCCATTTGATCACAAGCAGCCTCCCGTCCTCCCCGTTTGTGTTTATTCTGGGGATTATTCTGACCTAATCTCTTTAGAGTATAATTCAGATTATATTTTGGGTTGTTATTATTGCTATGTCCATTCCCTACGATCCTGCTGCGATTGACCGACAGTCGTATTGCCCCTGTGTTTGGAAAATTGATTAAAACTGCTGACCACTGCCCTACATACGGCAAAATCTGGAGAGTGGATGAAAAAATAAACGCAAACACAAACGATACAGTGCTGCATATTTTAAAAACATGTATTCTCTAATGGAACTGTGGGAATACTGGCTCAGCACGGTGGCCACCATTGTGAAAATCCCCTCTTCTGCATTTAATCCTGCATCGATCCTGACGTTGACCAGCAAAGGTATTCTAGATCGTACATGTTCAGCGGTATACTGAGGCGGAATATTTGCCTCGGCCAACCAGTTTAAATTTTCCTTTAGCTTCCAACAGCCATAAAGAGACCCAAAAAACCAGCAACAGTCTGTATGTGTGCAGTTAAAGCCGGGGGCTCCATCTGTGTTTGAGTTGCCATATTGTCCTGAAAGTTTGATATTCAGGCATCATGTTTAGTCTGCATTTTCAAGACCGTGTTTGAACACCATCTGCCTTTTAGCCCAGTCTATAAGCCTGAGAATTTAAACCAAAGGACCCTTGAATAAATTGCAGTTTATCCTTTAAAATTACAGTGAGCGCCGAAAAGGAAAAATGCATTCCCTGTCATTTATTTTGTTTGTAGCACAGAGCGTCTCATTTTCAGTGTTTTCCTCTCAATCTACCGTCATGAAAATGATCCAAGAGGAAAATGGTGCGGCATCTTTCAATTACATATCACAAGCGTCTCAATGTATTTCGCCTTTTGGAGCAATTGAGCTAAATGCCCGGGACTCACCACATCATTTATTCTCCTTCTGCATGCTGTTCTTACTAACATAATCTATTTTCAACCACGTACAGACAAATGTCTTTTTAAACAAAATTTGCACCAAAAACTGAAGATTGAAAATTGCCACAGCGAGCAACTGCATTGCCCTTCCACTTACACAAAACATACAAAATACTGTACACAACCACGTCCTTCCGGGGCTCCCCCCTTCGCTTGCTTGTTTTTCTCAATTAAGATAAATTATAAAATTGCATTGGGGACCAGGGCCGAGGAGCGCACGTTGTGATGTTACCCCCGAGGCGCCGGGCCAATGAGTTGGAGAGAGAAACCGAGTGCTGTGGATATTTTGGGACCCGTGACTCACACCCCTCAGATTCCCTAATGGACCGCACGATATGCAACTTTAGCAGAACCTATGAGAGCCATGGAGAGAAGGAGGGGCGAGGAAGTAAAGCCCTGGTTTATTGCTCATATGTGGAGGTGGAAGGAGATAAAGGCAGGGAGACAGGGGAGGTGCGGGGGCTGTGTTTGTGTTAGCTGTTGGGGACTTGAGAGCAGACCAGGCAGCGGTGTACTTTTCATTACTCTGTTCTCCTCCAGAGGCCCAGATGTGTGTCGCAGCGCCTTCATCGGGCAGCAGAGCGCCAGGTGATTAGACGAGCTGCACCTCAGTAAACGGATGGTATTGATCTCCACACCTTGTTATATGAAGCAACTTAGAACGTGATGTGTCTAAGACGAGACGGCGTGATGAATCTCACACCATCTGAAATTGCCTCTTCTGCACAGCTGACTTTTCCATCTTTTTTGTTGTCACACTCCTTCAGTCCTACCTTCACCTCTTCCCGTCCACTTAAGTTCTTTCTCTTTTCCTTTTTTCTTTTCTCCTCTGACCGCTTTCAGCGTATCCGCAGGCGTTGAAATGATCGGAGGCCGCGTAATGTATATTAATGTGCTTGTACTTTTTGGAGTAGTTTCGCGCTGCACGCTGCGATATTTCATAAGGGGAAAAAAAATGAAAATTCAATTCAGATTGTAATCTGTGGTTTCTCTCTAGACGCGTGTGCAGAACAGTGCTCGCTCTGTGAGCGGCCTGTCACAGGTGGAGTTGAGGGATCACACGGTGTAGTGAGGCCAGGGCAAAGGCTGAGAGACATTTCATGAGCGTGCGTTTCAACAGTGCAGCATGAGGCCTTAGTGCAGCATGAGGCATTAGTGCAGCATGAGGCATTAGTGCAGCGTGAGGCATTAGTGCAGCATGAGGCATTAGTGCAGCATGAGGCCTTAGTGCAGCGTGAGGCATTAGTGCAGCGTGAGGCCTTGGTGCAGCGTGAGGCCTTAGTGCAGCGTGAGGCCTTAGTGCAGCGTGAGGCATTAGTGCAGCGTGAGGCATTAGTGCAGCATGAGGCATTAGTGCAGCATGAGGCATTAGTGCAGCGTGAGGCCTTAGTGCAGCGTGAGGCATTGGTGCAGCGTGAGGCCTTGGTGCAGCGTGAGGCATTGGTGCAGCGTGAGGCCTTAGTGCAGCGTGAGGCATTAGTGCAGCGTGAGGCATTAGTGCAGCGTGAGGCATTAGTGCAGCGTGAGGCCTTAGTGCAGCGTGAGGCATTAGTGCAGCGTGAGGCATTAGTGCAGCTTGAGGCCTTAGTGCAGCGTGAGGCCTTAGTGCAGCGTGAGGCATTAGTGCAGCGTGAGGCATTAGTGCAGCGTGAGGCCTTAGTGCAGCATGAGGCATTAGTGCAGCGTGAGGCATTAGTGCAGCGTGAGGCCTTGGTGCAGCGTGAGGCATTGGTGCAGCGTGAGGCATTAGTACAGCGTGGCACAAAGGTGTTCTAACGTTGTCAGTGAAGCCTGAACGTGGAGTTAACAGAGAGCCGTGACCTCTGAGCCACCTTCTAGCAACGTGTAAATTGAAGTGATGCATGTTGTTGTCGGGGGGCACCAGTGGAAGCCATCATAGTAGAAACCTCAGCATGAATACTTAATGTTATTAACTAGGTTCGGTATGCTGTAGGGTTGATAAAACGTGCCGTCTGGAATAAATTAGGAGCATTTGCAGAGAAGCCGAACACAGTCTCATTTATTCGCATCAATCATTTGTTGTTTGCTTTTCCGGTCCGGTGCTGGCATGTTAACTATTTACAAAGCCCCAGCATTATTGTTGTGAGTGTGTTGTATACCTCACATCTTTCCTGCAATCTGGTCAGCCACCCAAAAACCACTCACCCCTATGCTCTCCAGCACCACTCTCACACACACACACACACACACAACGCCGGTTCTTTGTTGTTGTGGAAAATGGAAGTTGTGAAGTCAGTCATGCTGAATAGATTGCAAATTGTCGGGAAGATTATAAAGACTTTTATGTTCGCAGGCTGCCATTGCGCGTCACAAATGACCCAAGTGACCGCGGCGATATGAGGGTCAAGCGGTTCTATTATTACGATTTCCAGCACAGTACGGCCACTCAAGGCCTGCACTGCTGCTGCTCTGTGGGCCATCAGTATTAGCAAGGTTGAACCAAGAAGTATCTCCGGACAGATGTTCTTACTGTTACGACACCTACATACTTTGGATTTTGAAACTGATACTATTTAAACCTACCATAATCCCATTTCCCGTGTTAAAGGTTTTGCTAATACCCGTCATCAGCAGCCGCTGAGAATAAATCATAAGCTGCAACAAAACGGAAACAAAAACAAACACATCTACAGTTACCTAAACATTTAGGCAGCTAAAAAAAGGAATGCTTAGGTATGCTCAATTGCTATAGAAAAGAGATGATTATGTTCAACACAGGATTACCGTTAATGTTGATTGCAAACCACCTCGCTCTTATTCCATGTTTTTCATTCAGGAAATAGCATTGCTCTCCACTAGCTCCTCTTCTCAACCCAAACAATGAACTGTATTTTATTCAGTCCGGCTCTTCTGAATGACTCGCTGCTCGTCGTTGAACAGCGCAGGTGGCTTTTCTTCAACGTGGATAGCCTGGATAAGCGTGTCCACCTCACACCATAGATACCGCATGAAAGAGGAGGAGAGGAGAGCGTACTGTCTGGTAGGAGTTTATGTGCTATCCGGGATTCACTTGAGTGTACTACGAGTCTTTTGACGGCGTCAGTGCTTTAGGCCTGGAATTCTCAAAGCGATTATAGAAAGTTAATTTGCATGATAAGAATAATCCAGACTGCAAAATGGGGAGGTGGGCCACTGCGTTGTCTGTACGCATGCTTCTGGTTTTGAAACGCAATACGTCACCTATACACAAGTCCATGGATTGCTTTGTAAATCCCACAAATAATTAAATCTAATCAGATTGTGTTGCATCCCATATGTTGTTTGTGTTTGTGTGTGTGTGTGTGTGTGTGGATTAGGCCTACACACAAGTCCCTTCCCGTCACACTGTTTTGTCTGTCAGCGAGTATTATCTATCGTAGAAACAGATGCAGCCACTTGCTTCCACCAAAGCAGCTAGATTCTGGGTGTGTATTGTTGATCATTTTCACCCAGTTCTGTCTTTGCATGTGAGTTCATTTGTCTCGTCTCTGAGCAAAGTGCATTCTTTTGGTTTTTTTATTGTCAATAATCAATACTGGTCCTAGTTATCCAGGTCATCCTGGCTCCTGTGGCTTCTCTGTCTCCTTTTCTCTCTCCTTTTCTCTGTCTTTATCAATCTCTGTCTCATTCACTCCCTTTTTTTCCCCCCCTACTCACTTGTGCCCTCTCTCTGTCTTTGTCTTCTCCTCCTCTATTCCTGTCTCTTTTTTCCGCTTCTGTCCTCACGTTCCGTCCTCTTCCTTCCCACTCTCCTCATCCTGAAAAATGACTTTGCCCATCTGGACAGAGCCCTGCACGGCTGTTACGCTATTAGTCTTCGTGTGGCACTGATTAAAAATAGAGCCCGAGCACCGAGTCAGAATTAGTCGAGACGTGTCTTCCTCTCCAGCTTCCTCTTGTCTCTCCTTCTCGTACACTGGTGGCTAACGTTAGGGAAGGATGTAGGATTGACAGCGAAAAAAAGTCAGCATCAAAATGGCCCAGCGTTCCCTTTTTGTCCGCGCTCAGAGTACGTGGAGGAGAAGCAGTGATTGTTGTCAGTGAGTGCGTGTGCCGCCTGCGGACCTCTTTGGTGGGTGCTGTCTCATGTCGAGCGGTGTGTGTTTGAGAGGCTTGTCGAGGTAAAGCTCCTGTCAGCCCCTGGCCGGGGGGAGTGTACTGATGAAAGGCCTCTTCATCATCCTAATGGGATACACAAACCTCTTAACTAGCACTGCTGCCATGTCTTCAGCTGGGGAGAGAGAGAGAGAGAGAGACAGAGAGACAGAAGGGGCCGAGTGACTATCTGGGCCACACACACACACACACACACACAGGGGGCTTCAACTGAAAACACAGGTCAGAACAAAAAGTATTATGTACGCAAAACAACGCTTTAAGCGTCGCCGTGACTCTGGGCTGTGGCTGGCTCGGGTGTGAGAGGTTCAGTGGACCAGGGCCATCGGGATCTGGGACAGAGAGTTAATGCCCTGCTGTCCACAGCCATGTGCCCCCCCGCTCTCCCTGCACTGGCATGGAACCAGAGTAAGGGCCAGAAAACAATATGAAATGTGCCCGTCAATGGCAGCACAAAAAGAAAAGGCCGTCCCGTTGTTGAACCTTTTATCTCCATTCAATTTCTGTATCACATCTATACACACTCATACCTGGACCAATAAACCCACAATCTGCTGTCCCCTGAGTAGCTCCATTGAACCCGGTGAGCAGTGAAACTCGGCTGGTGCTGCTCTTTTTCTTTTTTCCACCCACTTTTGAGTAATTCAGGTACCAAGTCAATTGATGAAATCTCTAGGTCATCATTGTCAGTCTATTTGTTTCTGCTACACAAAGTCGGAGGTGACCCATCTGTTACCTGTACAAATTTGTCATCTTGATTATGTTTACAAGCTAAAGTCAGCATTTGGCTCACAGCGTTGCTATGCCTAAGTATAGCTTCACCGAGTCGCTCTCGCGTGGATGTAGACTCTTAGTCGTGTTAAATAAATGATAATGGGCTGGAGCCTGCATCCACTACTTCATTCTGGATATCTGCGCACAACGTGGATGCATCTCGGTTATTTCCCGACACCACAACCCCAACAAGCGTCCCTTACTGTATCTTAATAACAGCACTAGCCCTACAATATCTCACATTTTATTTGAAAGAATTCTTCAATTTGTCGGCATTAAACGTGAAAAATCTTTCGGGTTCGATTTTTTTTCTGACATCTGAGAAGTCGCACATGAAGAGGGTTTAAAGGACCACAATACTTTGCCTGGCAACGCGATTTGACCCGGGCCAGCGAAGGACACATTGTCAGGTTGTGGATCAAAGCACCATCAGCAGCAGCAGCAGGAGGGGGAGGGGGGGGGGGGGCGAGATATTGGGAACGAGCCTCTGAAGTCGTTATTGTCACAGTGGCACACACTCTGACCACTCAGTGTCGTCATCGGCCTGTGTTGGCTCGAGGCGTCTCCCGGGTGACACTCGTCCATCCGTCTCTCTCCCTGTTGCAGCTTACACACAAATACACGAGCACGTATCCCCTCACTCACAGCTGGCTATTTTGTTTGTTGGTGCCGGAGGGATTTTCGTCATTCTTTCATCACTGCACACCATCGCTGCCCGGCCAGACCTACCGGTCCTGGCCCCGAGGCTTACGGGATGTCCTCTTTTCAGTTCCAGCTCAGTCCCCGTCCTGTCCTCGGGTCAAGGACACGATTCCCAAAGCGGCAGAAAGAGCAGGAAAAAAAACAGAAACCAAAGCCTCATGAATGATTGATACGCGAGTGCTGACTCAGCACGCAGGAGAAATGAACCAACATTTTGACCTAAAGCGCAACGAGATTTACATCCGATAGATGGTCGAGAGAAGCACGCGCCGCTTCCAGGTTGCCGATAAGGTTGCAGTGATGCCGTCAGACCATTTTTGCAATGCAGAGCTATCCCTTCTGACTCTCCATCTGTTAGCAGCTGAGATGCGCAGATATGGGAAAGTTGCCCCGGCCTCAAATGTCTGGAAGATGCATGTGCTTTACTTGTACATTTTGTATTTTGGTGGTGCACCAAGCTGAGATTACCTGTTAGTCAAAGAGTGTGTGGTTTTTTTCCACCTTCCTATCTCGAACTGCACATTTCCTTCTGATGTTTTGCTTCCTCGGGATTTGGACTTTTTCTTCGCTTGCTTGCTGTTGGATTGGAAATACAAAGAGTAGCACAATAACTTTTAGAGAAAATTGAACCCTGGTTTTTAAAAATGTAGGGAATTGGGACTTACAATGGGATAACAAACATAATGGGCATTTCAACAATTTGGTTCAGTGAAGCAGGAGGTCGGGGTGGATATCGCTTCTCTTTCCTTTACTTCTGTTGGTGGGATTTGAGCAAGTATGTCCGAGGAGAGGCAGGGAGGGAAATTGATATTTCAAGAATGACGAAGCGAGATATAAAGGAAGTGAGGGGAAAAGATCAGAAAGGATAAAACAACCATTATCTTGTGCACAGGACTACTTTTGCTTACAAGAGAGAATCTCATCTCTATCTTCTACCTCTCCATTTGTCCTCCCTGCTCTCGCCACATCACCTCTCTTCATCCATCTGCTCCAACATGGATTTTCAGCCTATTAGTGGCCTAATCTTTACTGTTCCTTGTCTACTGCTCTCTCTCCCCTCACTATTGATCTTTTTATATGTCTATCATTCTAATTTCTTTTAATTATATCTTGTCACAGGCATGTGTTTTGAGTCCCTGTTTAACAGGTTATCCAAACCGTGTTTATTTTTTGGCCAATTAAATAATTTTATATTATTGTCAATATATATCATTCGTATTAGAAATTAAGTTTTGCTAATCTTTCTTTTTTTTTTAAATGGTGCAGTGCTTGAATTATTTTAAGCGCAAATTGAACGCCACATTTTTTAAATTGTATTCGTAAAATTGACAAAGCTCCCAAATCATCTCTCTCTCTCTCACACACACACACACCCAATTACACACATCCCCGCACACAGAGGCTAGCCTTCAGCGTGTCGCTTGTTGTGCACTGCACATCCAGGGATTTCTCTGATGCAAGGGGACGCAATATAGGAACAGAGTGACGCCAACCCAGCTGTGTTTGTGCGCGCGGTGCGATGGTGCCTCGGCGCCGTCACGTGTTGTTGTCTTTTTTTCCTCTCACTTTGTTAGTCCGCGTGCTGTCGCCTCTGTCACAGCGACTCGGTAACTGGATTCCTGTGAGCGTGGATGTGTGCATCGGTCTGTCGTGCGCCGTACACTTTTATGACAGGGAGGACACCTCGGGTCTCGGGCGCACACCATCCAACCCTCTGTTCCTGCGTGTGAGCTGGATGAGGAGCGGCGTGCGCGGCCCGTCGATCCGCTGTCAATCCAGCTCATCGCCTCATCTTGTCATTAGCATGACAGAGGAGCTCTCCTGCCAAAGCAGTTAGTCACAAGAATCCGCCCCCGTCACAACACATTACAGCAGCAGGCATCTCTAATAGCACTGGCAGTCGTGGCAACCATAGCCAATGTCCACAGTGCGCACACGCACACACGCGCACGTACACACGCACTCTCACACACTTGGACCAATCCAAAGTTGCACTTGATCTGCACCCAGGGGTGGTTTCTGCAACTCTCTCTCTCTCTCTCTCTCTTTCTCCCCTGCTCCTTTTTATCTGCGTATCCTCCCTTCCTCCCTTCCACCTCGCCATCTAGCTTGGCAACCCATCCCCAGCCTCGCCATTAATCGTTGCCCTGTTTTCCTCCATCCTCATCCGCCTCTGCCTCCACCAGCCCCTTACATCAGCCAGGTTACCTGTACTTACCTCTCCATCGCTCCCATTCTACTGTTCTTTCCCTGAAGTTCTCTTTCTTTCTCCCTTGCTCCTGCTCTATGACTTGATAATGCTCGCAGAGATCAAGGCTTCTCATTCTTGATCCATCTATCCCTTCCGTGATGTTTTTGTTCTCTCTCCTGCTCTTTGAACCCAGCCAAAACACTCTCCTCTCTCTTCATTATCACTTGCTCTGGGTGTCTGATGTGATTTGTTGAGACGTTATGTTCAGCATCTCCTTGTCGCCAAGGAGCTGAGTTGTCATGTCAAATAATGAAACATGCGTGTGCAATGCATTTCGCCAAATCTGGTCACATCAAAGCTCATACCAAACTTAACACATTACAAGGTGACATTACCACAATATCTCAAAATGTCAAACAATAACTACATTTATTTAAGCAACCAGGAGTCTTGAAATTCAGAAAGGTTGAATGTCAAACTGTAAATAAATAAGAGTATGTGGTTTAGCGCAAATGAAAGGGTACGAGGCCTTCCGAATGCTGGTTGGTGCAACAATTGCTCAGTGTCTCCAGACAGATTTGTGTCTCCAAATTGCTGACCGACTGGGGTGGGCCTACTGCTTTTGTTGAAGTTTGTGTGAGGTCATGTGCGCAACCGCACCCTTACTTTGTGTTTCTGTTGGAGACCAAAAATCATGTTTGAAACCAGCAGGAATTTACCTGGAAGGTGTTTTGTCTCAAGGAGTAGGCCTCATTGAATGGCATTTGACAATACCCCCCCCCCCCACCCCTCTATGTACAATATATGCTCCATATGCATAATGCAGATCTTTTTTTGTTGTCTTTTTGGGAAGATCAAAGCAAAGATTGAGATTGCAAAAAGATTTCTCAATCTCAAGAAAATCCATTTAGGCAAATACTAAGTGCACTTTGGGCATGATGTCCCCTCCGCTATTTGTCCACTGAGTGGTCTCTAAGTGTCAGTCTGTTTATGCAAGTGTGTGTCCAGCAATCAGCTCGAGGAGCAATAAGAGAGGACAGAAGAGTGACCGGCTGAGGGGACGCGAGGTAGAGTGTTGCAGAAATTGGGAGAGAGGTGGAACAGAGGACAGGGTGTGGGGGGGGGGGACTCTCCTGTAGCTCCTGCAGAGCCAGAGACGATGCAAGTACAGTGGGGTGAGGAGCAGGAGGGGGGGGAGGAGGAGGGAGGGCAGGGCAGAGTGGGTAATTACAGGGGCCCAGAGAGGAGAGGCCTGTAATCAGCCTGCCCTCAGGAAGGAATGCAGCTCATCTTCTCATGTAATTACCGCCATTAAAAAACAGCCGCAGATTCCAAACACTCGTCCCACTGTACTGCTTCACCTAGTCACCTTTAGTACTTGCGCGCACACGCCGCGAGACAATCGGTGACCGAGAAGGACAAGTTTTCAACAAGACTTTCAAATAAATGGAGGAAGTGAGGCGACCGAACAGAGAGAAAGAGAGAAAGAGAGAGAGGCTGTGGCCCGGTGCAGCGTAGGTGACGGCGTGTGGACTACGGGCCTCTAGAGGAGCTGGCTCCATGTGAACCCCCCCCAGCCATGGCAACCAGCCGCTCTGCGAGTACATCTGCGCAACTCTCATCAAGCAGCTGAGCAACGGCGGAGCAGACGAGCAGTGGCGCCTTGCACTCCGCACGTGCACTCATGTCCACGCACACACGCACACAGCGTCTCATTCCACCATATGAGTTTGACCTCCAAGCAGTGGTCGGGACATCGGTCTGTAATTTCGAGCTGATAATAGGAAAACAACAGTGTCTCACCCACTCTGTCTCCTCTCCCTCCCACCCTTCCAAAGCGCCCCCCCCTCCCCTCACACCACCCTCCAGTTCCCCCTGTTAGTGATTGATAGTGCCGCTTGTGTACGTCTGTGTTCCCATGCAGTAGGTGGTCATCAGGGCACACACAAACAGCACCGGGCTACTTTTGATGGGCTGTGATTTATGAGCTCTATGGTAGTGTTGGGGGGGGGGGGGGGGGGTGGCGCCCCCTAGCTGTCGTAAAGCACAATCTCATCCACGACACAAGCAAGCAACCCCCCCCCCCCCCCACACTTCTGCATCTTTTCAAAAGCACCAGTAGCAGCAGTGGGATCACAGCTCCTCCGTAAGTGTAAATCCTCTTAGCGCTCCTTCTCTTGCAGTCACACTCTCCCACACATTCCAAAATGCAGTCACAGAATCTCACTCCGAGGATGCTGACCCTTGAATACACAGTGGGACATATTTAATCCACAGTCTGTTACAAATACGCCCACGCTACCTCTCACGTACACACTTTGAATGTGCTGTGGGTCCTTGTCAAATAGCCAGTTATTGTTAAAGAACACTGCTGACTTTCATTGAGCCTCGTTTACTGTCTTATCTACCACATGGTTAGATAACGTGTGTGTGTGTGAGAATCTGAGCGAGTCTGTCTGTTTCCCCACTGGCATACCCTCATACAGGGCTGATAACCATTAAAACCAACCATTTTATAGCAGAGTCCTCTAAAGGGGATTTCGCACTTGATTTCAAATTAGTGGGTTCTAGGTCCACGCACTTTGCAGCTATGAGTGTGTGATGCTACGCTACCTTTAAGCAGATCTGTAGATGATGTCTTGCAAACCCCAGCAATTGCTGTGGGAGCACATGTGTGTGATGTGTGTGTGTTATAATGTCGTCATGCTTGCTCACTCTACTCCTGCCAGCCGGACATGGCGGATGGACAAGCGAAGCATTTCTGTCACTCTGCATCTCCGTCACCTGCTCGCTCTTCTCCCTCTGACAACCTGCTCCCCAGCCTCCTGTGTCACCTTCCTCCCCCTCTCTTTCTCTCCTACACACTCACACACACCACACACACACACACACACACACACAAATACACTTTTTCTATTTCTTTTTCTTTCTCTGATCTGTGACCTGCTTCCTCTCGTGTTTTGATGACACTCTGAGACCCTCAAACGTATGTTGCGACCAATCAAAGTTGTTACATTCCCTCTACTATGATGAACTTTTAACAAATTGCAGCTCACAAATCGCGATGATAGAGAAAGATTTTTTTTTTTTAAAGTTGTGTCCTCTGTATACGAAGAGAGTGTTGGGTGAATTTCCCCCAAACAAGACTGGTTTGTTTTTCATGTTGTACATAACAACATAAAAATGATTTAAATTATAACTTTGTGACTTATAAGGATCTATATATATATATTGTGTTGTGTATTCACAAAGTATAACAATACATTCTGCTGGGGTAGATTCTTTGAAATGCTGCAGTGGTTGAAGAAGAAGAAGCTAAACTTTGTAACTAGCTGTAAATAAGTTCAATGTTGAGGTTAGTCCAATACATCTTGGACCTGTTTCTGTGACTCACAAAACATCTCAAAATGACAAGTATTCCTATTTCTAAAATATCAGGCCTCTTTTTGATCTTCAAAGAAAAAGAACACCTCGTCATTTCACTTGTTAGAGGGGAAAGAAAACATAAAAAGCCACATGCAGAGAAAGAATGTAAGAATCAAGGAGGACCTGAAGAGGAATGTGTGTTTGGGACATGAAGTCTGCTGGTTAGAGTCACCATGGTGAGTCTTCAATGAAACAGGCTGGCGAGCCGCGTGGTGCACATATTGGTGGCAGCATCAAAATAGCCAAAGAAGAACTTTGAAAGCCTACGCGTGGAGGGTTTTATGAGCGCACACACAGAGTGGGAAATGTGTGACTCTCAGCGGGACGTCAACTTCTGCTTCCTGCCTCCTGTTGGCTCCCAGCAACCATGATGAAATGAACATAATGCCGCCCTTTAGTCAGTAGTGAGTCAACAACGCCCCCCCCCCTCCCCACACACACACACAAACACACCTCGCTCCAAAAGGCTGGTTATACAGTAAGTGTTTGAACGGGCGTGTTCGGTCAGATGGGTTAACTGCATGACTTCTCACACCTCGTCTGCCTTTGTTGATGTGAGAAGAGATGCGGTGTCGTTTGGACCCGAGGCCATGCCATGCCTGATGCCAACACACACACACACACACACAAAGAGACTGTCTCACTCACACGTTCATTTTTTCACCTTCACGTCCAAATCCAGACTCCACGATTCCTCGCCATCATTTCCCTCCCCAATGTTTTTTTTTTCTCCATCCTCCTTTGGCGATTAGTTTTCAGGCTTATGAGGATGAGGTCAGTCTGGATATCAATCAATCAATCTAATTGTCCTTTAAGGAAGGCAAGGAGAGACTGTCTGCCCCCATCCATCTCTGTCTCTTTCGACATGCCTCTGCGTGCCATGTGTGACTTTACCTTAGGGCTTCCTTGCAAGAATGATGATGATGGGGTTGATTGGGTGAGAATGATGGATGGAACATAATGTCTGCTGATCACTCTATTTATTGGCCTTGTTTCCTCCGTCACCAGCAGTGTGATCATATTTGAGTGTCTGTCCTCACAGCTGTTTGTCCTTAATGGGCTCAGCGGACGGGTTGAGCCTCATAGCTGCGGGCTATAGTCTTTCTCGTGTGTGTTTGTGTTAAAGTCGTTCTAAGTCTAGTGGAGCTGCACAAAGTGCTTTGAATCCAGCAGGGAGGGGGACTGGAGTCTGCAGAGGGCCCCGAATAAGAGCACTCCTATGTCAGACACAAAACTGAAAGGCAGAACGGATGTGTTTGTGACCTCGTAGGAAACCCAAACAAAAGAAGAAGAAAAAAGATTCCTGATCTCGCCAAACACACCATGAGCCAGCGTCTTTTATAGTACTGTTCTGTGGTTTGGCTGCTTCAAAGTGTCCTTCTCCCGATGCTTTATTCTCTCTTGATCTCTTTTCCCCCACTGAGTGCTGTGTTGAGATAGAAAAGGGCACTGGAGGGGGACAGTAATGACTAACTCTGTAAAGGTAATGATAAAGTACTGACACTTTAGATTCCACTTTGGCTACAGGCGCTGGGGCTAAGAAAATTACAGTGTGTGTGTGTGTGTGTGTGTGCGTGTGCGTGTGCGTGTGTGTGAGAGAATGAGAGACAAGAGAAAACAGAGGGTGGAAAAAAAAAATTGACGTCAGGTTGGACAAAGATAGACAATGTGATTCATTTTCCTTGCCAGTTATTATGGGAGTCCAGCATTGTGTGTGTGTGTGTGTGTGTGTGTGTGTGTGTGTGTGTGTGTGTGTGTGTGTGTGTGTGTGTGTGTGTGTGTGCTCTCTGTTGTCTTCATCGTCTCCACTTGTCTCTTAGCGTCTCTTGAACTGTCTTAGGCCAGCCTTCCTGTTTGCCCCTCTTTTCCCCTCTCTCCGGATTCCCTCCCTCTCTCTCTCTCTCTCCCACGCGGCCGTGCCTCGCAGTGGGGCCTCGTGGCACCGCTGTCAGTCCGCCTCTCCGTTACAGCGACTCTTCGGCTCTGCGCTTAGTCACCGAAGGAGGGCACACCTTCAGCTACGCTATTTGAGTTTAGCAAGGGATGAATAAGAAGGTACTGTATAAGCATAGGTTGTCATCTGGTGTCTGTGTCTGCGTGCGTGTGTCCCTGCGATCTGGTGCTCTGGGAAATAATACCCAGAAGCCTGTGTTTGCTTTCTGGGGCCGTCGGCTGTCTGTCATTAGAGTAATAAAAGACTTGCTGTGATGCACGGCGAGGAGTTCTTGTCTTCCTCCATTCCGCACAAATTGCCGGCTGCTGAGCTCTGATGGATGTTTGTATGCTGGCCCCAAAACACAGGTTCCACTTTAAACCCCCCAGCTCCATTATCCCAAAGAGAGACAGGGGGAGAGAAAGGACCTTGTCTCTGTGGCTCCTCCTCAGTCATACAAGAGTGTTTTAATTAAGCTTTTCCTCACTGCAAATCCTAGAACACACACACACACACACTGCTCTCCTCCCCTTCTGTCTCCGTCTGAACCACTGTCTCTCTATGTTTGTCTGTCTCTGCTGCCATTATTTCCCCCCCCCAAGAAGAGTGACAGGCTGTGTTTTTCAGCCGATGTTTGAAGAGCGAGCGATCAATGCCGGACAAAGGGAAAGAGCGGGGGTGAGAGGTGGGGAGGGGCAACACAATTGGTTATTGACTGTGAATTCAACGTCTGAAATACTGGAGGCGCGACAGCTTAGTAAGAGCAGACAAGGAGATTTAAGGGGAGAACAGAGAAAAGGGAGTGTGGGAGTCACGCAGTGCTGCATGTGAAGTACCACTCTGAGATGTGTTCATTTTCATCATGCATTTGTTTCATCGTTAGCTGTGTCTTTACTTTACTTAAATGACTTAAAGTATGAACAACTCCCAATGGGTGTAACCTGTAGGAACACAAGTGTGTGTTTGTTTTCCTTGTGAATGTTGACCGTGTGGAAACAGATTTAGTTTTTCCACAATTCAAATGTGAATTTATGATATAGTATAAGTGCTTCGTGATATTTTAATTAGGCATGTCCCATTCTTAGTCCCAATTTGTGTTGGCTCAAATGTATGTTGTGTGACAGTAGAGAAGCTCTGGTGAGGTTAAAAAGGGGTAAAACACATCTGTCAGAGCCTCCTTGTGTCTTGGGTCTTCCCCCGGAGAGACCTACCAGTTGGGTGTGCCTCAGTTTACTGAACCACCAAGTTCCCTCCTGATGTCCGAGCCTCTTAGCTTACCTCTGAGGCTTAAGAGGAAACTCCTTTTGGCCGCTTCATCCGCTGAACTCGTTCCTTCGGTCACGACCCTGAGTGTGTGAGCATGGGTGAGGGTCTGAACTTACACCCCCGGGTAAATTGAGAGCTTTGCCTTTCCGGCTCCGCTCTCTCTTCACCAACACGATCTGTAGTAGTTATATTTCAGCTTGACTCCTTCATATTACCACATTTACCAGTAATCAAGTTTTTTTTAAATGTGTGATCACACTTTCCCACCCATCTCCAGAATCAGCAAAACCCTATTTCACTATACAGCACTGGGGTCCAGGTGGAGTAAAAGCTGCAGTGGTGAGAGCTCAGTGGTGGCTCACCGCTTAAAGAACGAAGGTGGAATGTCCTTCCAGAAGAAGTCCGTGGGAGGAGAGCAGGTGTGAGTTTGCCGTTGGAGACAGGCGTAGAGAGAGATGGAGACGGGTGGAGGAGGACGGCTCCATCCTGGATGGCTGTTGGGTCTTTCCGCAGCTGTTGCTCTTGCTGCCACTAGGTTCAAAGTTGGTCTCGTTTGTTTTTCTGAAGATGGTACAGCCTCCTGAATACAACAACTCCCTGTTGGCTTTGCTTTGAATAATGCCACACATTTCTCCCCCACTTGCTTCACGCTCACGTGAAGTACGTTCCTATTTGCTTTCTCCTAATGCTTCAGACAGTCTGTCGCGGGGGGGGGAACAGCGGGGTGAGGGTCGGGAAGCGCTTCTAAAAATAGGAGATGGTATCTTTCTAAGTAGTTTCTCTTGTTCCCTGGTTGTGGAATAACTTATCAGGTTGATACATTTTGAAAAGTGCGAACTGTCTGCTCCAAGTCTCATTGTGGAAAACCAGCCACCATTGCACTCACACTACTTTCTCTATCATGTGAATATGGAGGATACGATTCTTTGAAAAAAAAATTGTAAGTCGGTGAAGAAAACTGGGCTGTACATCCCAGTACCTTCGGGGCATCTACCGATTGGAGCTCTGACGATTCTGGCACCTGCTTTTTGAACCGTGCTTTAATGAGTTGTGTATATTTGTGTACATTATATCCATCTACTGCTATGGAAAGTAGCATTAATATACTGCCTGGGATCTACCTGGGATTGTTCAAGAATCACGTGAGAGTGAAAAGGTTAGAAATGCTGTGTCCTTCCTGCAAGGAGAAGCTCTTGGCACCATTGCCAAGAGGACTTTGTCACATTGCGAATGTCAGGGAATGTGCGAATAACAGGACCGGCCCGCGGAAGGTCAGCTGCTCTCCTCTCCAGCTGAGAGGCATGGCCTCTCCCAGAGAGACCCGAGCAGGACGCCTGCATCCACCAGATAACTGGCAAAAATGTCAGGTGCAACCTGTCCAACAATACAACATTTTTACCAGGAAACAGTGCCGACCCATTTGCTGTCAAAAGTTGGATTGAGACGAGGTGTCACAACACACATATTCACCCTTTGGGTGTTTGGTAGTTTATTAATCCCTGAGGGATACGTTTGTAATTTAGTTTATTTCTTACCTCCCCGACAGTCAGGTCACGGCACAGTCGGTCAGCTACTGAGCAGCCATCAAAATACTGATGGGGTGCTCTGCTCCAGTTTGCCTCCAGCAGACAGACACCATAAGTCAGCCTTTCCATCGAAGGGCATTTTAATCAGTTTTGTGTTCCGTGTTTCCAGAGAGCAGCGACTACAGCGAGGCAGAGGTTCTCCCTGACTCCTTCCCGTCAGCGCCGGCAGAGCCTCTCCCAGAATTCCTGCTGGAGCCGGAGGACGCTTTCATCGTGAAGAACCGGCCGGTCCAGCTGCGGTGCCGCGCGTCACCCGCCACCCAGATCTACTTCAAATGTAACGGAGAATGGGTCAATCAAAACGATCACGTCACCAGAGAGAGCCTGGACCAAGTCACGGGTAATTCAAACACACACACACACACAGAAGTTCATTTTAAACACAACTACACATATACCAATGGTAATGTCACTCTGTATTTCACAGACATAAACATCATACTCAATACAGACATCATTTTTAACTACATAATCTATTCGTTCGCATAGGTCTTTATGGGCACATTAACTGCATTAGGCCTGCAGCCAACGCATTCTTTTATATGCCCCACTAATATCTCTCGCTCCCCCTCTCTCTCTTTGTCTCTGCTCAGGGCTGGTGGTGCGAGAGGTGGACATCTCTGTGTCGAGGACTCAGGTGGAGGAGCTGTTTGGGTTGGAGGACTACTGGTGCCAGTGTGTGGCCTGGAGCTCGGCCGGGACCACCAAGAGCAACCGTGCCTACGTTCGCATTGCATGTCAGTACTAAAGCTGTGTGTGTGTGTGTGTGTGTGTGTGTGTGTGTGTGTGTGTGTGTGTGTGTGTGTGTGTGTGTGTGTGTGTGTGTGTGTGTGTGTGTGTGTGTGTGTGTGTGTGTGTGTGTGTGTGTGTGTGTGTGAAAGAGGGAGAGAGAGGAAGGGAGCGAGTAGAAGGGCAAGTGTCTCCGACTTTTAGCCTGTCAGATGTGTCAGCTTAAGCACATATGCAAATACATTTGCTGTAGCTTCCCATCTTAGTCCCTTGTGGAAAAGGGTGATATAGTGAGATTGACACTGCATGTTTATGAGGGTATGAAGAGGAAAAAACAAGATACGGTGACAGAGCCTTTTTGCGGGTCTGCTGTGTGTGTGTGTGTCACACACAATGTGACAGGGCTTCACTGCTTCTCTAACTTCATCTGTGTCGCCCCCTGTAGACCTGAGGAAGAACTTTGAGCAGGAGCCACTGGGGAGGGAGGTGCGACTCGAACAGGAGGTGCTGCTTCAGTGTCGCCCCCCAGAAGGCATGCCTGCTGCTGAGGTAGAACTCCACCTTCTCATCCCCACTTCCACCCATTTTTTTGTTACTTCAGATGTTACATTTGTGTTTATAATACCAAAGTGTAATAGTGTAATAGCATTATGTTAAAGGGCATTTGTACTTGAGAGTTTTAAACTGTGGCCAGAAAAAGACTCCCTAAAACTTTTTAGATTATTAATATATGATAATAATAATAATATGATGTTACAGCGATGGTAACAAGGCTGTGTTAAAATTCACATTTAGTCGTGTTTTATCACGTCTGTGTAAAGCCACTGTATCAAACAGTATTTCTCTCATAAAACAATAGTGCAACAATATTAAAATAGAAGAAAGAAAATCATAAATATTACATTTATTTTTTGCCAGGCTGCATTGTTCTAACAGCAGCTAAATAACTTCATATTGTGCGACGTGAAAAGAGAGGATGTCACAAAAAGTAGCCACAAATTATATTTTACATTTTTCAATCATTTCATCCAAATATTGACAGTATTTGTAGCATTGAAGTTTGCTGTGAAGGTGAAATACACTGTGTGATTACAGATTTTTTTTACGGAAGCACTCTTAGTCTCTGTGTGTTCTGACTCACACACACCCACAGATTTGTACAATCATTCGTATGCAGCGTTGTCTGCTAAAATAAACCATTTAACACGGAGGTTCGAGAGTACAGACGTTACTGTTGGCTCAAACGCCGGCTGGTGTGGTTACGTTTTCTCTTCTCGTTCATTTCATCATTTCGTTCATCTGGATAGCCTCAGTACTTGTGTGTGTTTGTGCCTGCCTCTCTACAGGTGGACTGGTTGAAGAACGAGGACGTCATCGATCCATCGCAGGACTCCAACTTCCTGATCACCATCGATCACGATCTGATCGTCAAACAGGCCAGGCTCTCTGACACGGCCAACTACACCTGCGTGGCTCGTAACGTGGTGGCCAGGAGACGCAGCAGCACGGCCACTCTTATTGTTTATGGTAAAACGCACAGCTCTTCCAGTTTGGAGGAATATGAATCATGACATAACATTTTAACCGAAATCATCCTCTCCAGTTCTTTATGTGACAATAGATGGCTTGCAAAATTAGATACTTTAGCAGCTCAAAATGTAAACCCTAAAATAGCATAAAATAATTGAATGAACCTTGCACTTTTACATAAAACAAGGGTGAAAAATCCAAATTTTCTGCAGGAACAATGCCTATAATCCCCTCAGTACGTCACATTTATTTAACACTCACCCCAAATCTTGTTGTGGTGTTAATATTCTGATTGAGGTATTAACTGCCAGACCTGCCTGTCCGTCTCTCTGTCAGTAAGCGGAGGTTGGTCGTCTTGGACTGAATGGTCAGAGTGTAATGCTCGGTGTGGGCGGGGCTGGCAGCGACGGACACGCAGCTGCACCAATCCTGCCCCTCTGAATGGAGGAGCCTTCTGTGAAGGCCCACCCTTCCAGAGAGTGACCTGCACCACACTTTGCCCAGGTGAAGATGACATACTCATTAGTATCGCTTACAACATCTTCAGGCAAAGCAGTCGAGCACTTAACCATTAAAGGATTTCCTAAATGCGGTATATTGCAGTACGCGCCCGGATGAATTTTAAGACTTTTATAACATAAGATGCAGGAAAAAACAGTTTATCCCCCAAATGTTTGCCACGTGAAAAAACATTTTTTTTCTTCTTTTGGTCATGTTGCTGCTTTAATTTCAACATGAAGAGTAAATCCGAAACATCTGATTGGTGTTTTCTGATTTACTGTCGCGCACCATTTTTCCATTTATTGCTTCAACGTAATTATAAAACATACCACCAAGTGCATTTAGCAAATTACAAAATGAGGCCCTTCCAGGCATCACATTTGCATCGCGCCACATTATTCAGTCATGCCCGATTCCCTCCACCTGCGCTGTTCACAGTATTCACCCGTTGGTTCGCTGTAAAATGACTCCCGTCTTTGTCGTCTCGTTCCAGTGGACGGAGGCTGGACCGACTGGGCGAAGTGGTCCGCCTGTGGGACAGAGTGCACCCATTGGCGCAGTCGCGAGTGCCAGGCCCCCCCACCTAGAAACGGCGGAAAGCACTGCAGTGGCAGCATGATGGAGAGCAAAAACTGCACGGAGGGCTTGTGTGCACGCAGTAAGTCACGTGAGCAATGTGTGCGCAAAGAGAATAGATATTTGGCTCGTGCAAATATCTATTTGTAATGCATTCTTCATTTAATGCAGATCAGCCACAAATCAACTAAGAAAGTCAATTCAGTTTTTTAATTCCTGTTTCTGAGGTGCATATGACGGTCTGCTCCTTAAAGGCAAACCGTTTTCTCCAAGTGGTCTTTTTATTGTTATTCGTGAGTTTTGACGGCGGTGATATTTTTAGGGCAAACCCAATTCCAAAGGTTATTTGGCTGCTCAGCATGTCGAAAGCATAAATGACGCCAACAGCAAGAGAGAGAAAAATGGAAAAGAAAACAGATGAAATCGAGACAGATGTTTCATGAGGAGATGATCCACATCTAAAGAGCACAGATGGAGAGATACAGTGCCGGCTAACGTAACACATGGAGTGAGATGCGAGCATGACACAACCCAAGTCAGAAAATTAGCACAGGAAAGAGCATATGAGAGTGAGTTAAACTCTGACTGACTCCCAATGTGCAGCCCGTGATGAGCCGGGAGAAATCCAGCTGACAGCACATTAGAGTCTTTGAGACGCACATCCACAGAGGCAGCGAAATACTTTCAAGTTACACACTTAAAAAAATGTACATGCACAAGCCAACACAGGCCGAGCACGCAGACGACCCTAAAAGCACGTGCAATGGGGGGGGGTTTGCACACTGCGCTTTGATTCTATCAGGCGTGCATGCAAGCCTTGACATAAATAATCATCTATGGAGCCGTCGGATTAGACAAACACTCAGATTGGTCGGAGCAGGGCATCCTCAGGAGGCTGTCAGGAAAACTTGCCCTTAAGTGGCTCTGGAGGAGCGTGTGAAGCACTGGGCTTTGGGAAAATCTGTAAATTTGTCACTACAGGTCACTGACTTTTTTTATTTTCCCAATACGTTAATAGGAGCATTATGACTTTTTGCAACCACGCTGTAATAAGTGAAAAAGTGGCTGACTCTTAACGACTCAATCCAAGTCAATCCCTTTAAGGGCCCATAAAATGCTCTGAGACGCCACGGAGCTTCATCTCCGCTGCCTCCTTCTTTTTTAATTGCTACTGAAAGAATGAAACTTGGAAGGGAGCAATTTGGATTTGATGATCCTTGGGAGAGAAGCTTATTTGGTTTGAGATCTAGTAAGTTGCGTAAGACGGTTTTGACATTCATCAAACCACTCAGGGATGCTTCAAATTGATTGTTATTTCTGAAGAGATTGTTGATATTTTTTCATATGATTTAGGTGATAACATACCTAAAGAGACCATTTTAATCAGCATTTTCTCCCTCATGTACCTTTTTCAACATTGGCGTCCTTGTTCGTTCATTCAGTCCTAAACATTGCCGCTCTCCCAAAGGATCCTAATCTCTTTCACACTCATGTCTAAGTGGCTTTCATTCTCCTTTTGAACGTTATATGAACAATTACGCCAAACCTCATTCCACTATTCAATATTCCCATGCATTTCAAAAAGAGTTTATTTAATTTGATATATGAAAAGTATGTTTTCTTTCTTGCAGAAGCACTTTTATCTTTACATTTGCTGTTGTTTATTTTCCTGTTTCTGCTTTGTATCATTCATTTGCAGAACAACTACTGGTCCATCCATTTTTATGTTTTTATGTTTTTTTTCTTTTCTTCTCTTGTTTTTCATTTCTCAGATAAAAAGATTTCTATTGAACATGCAAGCCATCGTAAGTTCACCTTCCCATGACTTCCCTCTTTTACGGTTTCACACCATGCTGTTTGTGTTCATGCTGTGTGTGTGTGTCCGTCTGTCCGAGTCCACACACACACACTCTGTTGTCCTCTCAGATTGAGTTCAGTGATTGACTTCCTGAGTGTTGTAACCCCGTCTTGTCTTGTATGTTGACTTAGTGTAACGCAAGTTTCTCATCTTATTATCATGGTTACATTTTTGTTATTTTTAAACGATATCGTAAGTTTATTGTTAAGCACCTTTCACTTAGTCTCATGTGTTTCAGATCCTGATTTTGATCCTGATTCACTGGAACTGAAAGTAGAAAAAAAAGAGGTGTAGTTAAACAAAATCCCCCAAAACACTTCATCTGGCCTGAACCCAACCTGCTCAAAACCAATCTGCATGCTCTGTTATGAAGGCTGAGACCCATTAATCCATAGACTAAGAGGGTGAATGCATGGCGCTAGCTGATTGGAAAATAGTTGATTCATGTCTGACTTTCAGTTGATCTGTGATATAGTTCACATTCGCACTGATGGTAATTCCTCCAGCCCCCTGTGACGTGGGCTCAGGGGAGAGCAGCCCCGGTAATGCACCTAATTCAGCATTGTTCCGTTTCTAGTAATAAGTGCGGATGGCTGTCTGATTCGTTTCCATCGCGCCACGCGAGCACGGGAGCTCTCCTCATCCAGCCCGTCTGCCTCCGGCTCTCCCGAGTCCTCCACCCTTTTCTTCTACCCTCGCCGCTGCTCTGTGGTGTCTGTGGTTCCCTTCAACTTCTCCCTCCCTCTCTAACGTGGACCTCTTCCAAAAGCAGCGCTCTCCTTATCGCCCCTCTCCTCATCACCACACTTATAATCCGTCTGTCCTCTCGACAAATCACCGCCTTATCTAACTCCTTCCTGTCTCTTTCCCCAAATGGCCTTTCCTCCAGCGTTGTTTATTCAGACTCCTCTTTTTGCCAGCAATTTTTTGTCTCACACAAACCCTGCTCCTCGCCTACTCCTTTCTGGGTGTCCGAAGTGGATATGAACGCGCTAGTTTTGGGCAGTCGGAGCGGAGCGGGCTGGGTTGGGCCTGCTGAAGAATCACTCGGCAGTAAAATAGATAGGGAGCCCAACAGGGAGCGGGGGGACGTTGTGATCAATCACCCATCGGTTCGATTCCTGGCAGGCTGGGAGGGCCCGTTTATCATTGCTTCTTTCCTCAATGATCTCTTTAACACAAAAATTGTTGCCTTAGCTTGAATCGAATTGATCAACGGGTATATCACAGCAGGCAAGTTTATCTTAAAGCAACACAACACCCACAAGTATACTAAGAGAGTTAGTCATTGTTTTTCCTGTCCATACTGGCTGTGAAGGGATCACCTGTCTAATGCGGTTCCAATGAAACAGACGGAGGAGTCTGTGTAAAAAGGCACTTCTAACGCTCAACACAAGCTAAAATTAGGCTTCAATGATCTGACATTCACATTTTCCAGGGATGTACCCATCCAGCTCTTTCTCTCCTGATACCAATGTTTTCTTTCTCGAAACTTTTGAATTGACACAACCGATTGGCTGGGACTCATTGGCTTCATTTTTAAAAGGTAACATGATGAGTGAATTCTAATGTTATTTAATGTCGACCGTTCCCTTCATCGCCTGATGATACCGGACATACCTAAATAGGATCTCTATTACTTTCTAAATCTACCGTTTTAGGCCTTAATTATATATATATTTATTTCCCTGGAGGTGTTTTGTTACTGTGCTGGGAACGTTTGAAAGTAACACAGAAAAGGAATTAAGCACTATAAATACTGTAACTTTAGATATACATTGATTTGACTTCAGACTGCTGAAGTGTCACATTAGCTTCTTCTAATTTATTTTTACACGGAACAATGACTGTGGATTTTGTCCCCTCTTCACTTACATTGGCATCATACTGAAGAAGGCTTTCTTTAAGCCCAGTGTGGACAGGATGAACCGAGAACTACTTTAATGTACATATGTGGGAATGTCTGTATTGTTTTAAGATGGACTTGTAAGAATTACATTTGTACCAAGACCCTCATGTGGAAAAAAATGTGCTGCAACCATGGATTTTTGAATCAGCAAATCATCTATTGGTTATATGAAGTAAACCAGAAAAGTCAGAATTGGTATACCTGCAAGTACGTGAAAGTTTCTCAAACCTTAACCCACAATTTCTGTTGTTTCATTACTTACTTAGACTGCAATAACTTATTTACACTTCTTTCTGCTTTACAGCTGCTACGTGTTAAATAAATCCTGTTGTCCTCC
Organism: Pungitius pungitius; assembly: GCF_949316345.1. Classification (NCBI taxonomy): domain Eukaryota; kingdom Metazoa; phylum Chordata; class Actinopteri; order Perciformes; family Gasterosteidae; genus Pungitius; species Pungitius pungitius. Next base: position 11,551,959 of record NC_084912.1, on the reverse strand, counting down.
CCCTGGTGTCTCTTACTTGTGTCCTTTAGTTTCCACGTGTCCCCGTGTCGTGTCCTCACTGTCTGCCTCTCTGTCCCTCTGCCAGCGCTCGCCCCAGGTATGAGTGTGGCGGTCTATGCAGGTCTGGTGGGGGCCCTGCTGCTGTGTGTGGTCCTGGTGCTGTGCGTGGGAGTGCTGGCATATCGCCGCAGATGCCGCCATCTCCATGGAGACATCACTGATTCTTCTTCTGCTCTCACTGCGGCCTTTCACCCTGGCAACTACAAGCCTCCCAGACAGGGTAGGTTCTTCCACACACGCACACACTCATTCCAACATCTGCCCTCCAGTACACATTTGCACACAATTTCCTTTGTATCGCTGTGTTTGTTACCCAAACTATTCTATTTTTACTCGTCTTCATGGACGCACTTCAGGTCATTAAACTAAAACGCTATTTATCATCCAATAAATGTTTTCTTTACACCACTATCTCCTCTCGTTAGTCTATTTTCCATTCTTTCACTGCATTCCTTTTTTTTTTCAAGCCTTTGTCATGGTATCCCTTTCCTTGTTCTTGCCATTAAATATTAATTAGAAACATTAATCCATTTCTCTCGCGTCATTTTTAGCACTTTCAGCCCAGCGTGTGTCCTTTCTGGTGATAAGAGAACAGCTCCTCTCTCCCCCCTTGCCCACAGATAACCCTCACCCTCTGCATCCCTCAGCTCCACCGGATCTGACAGCCACAGCGGGGACCTTCCGCGGGCCGCTCTTCTCCCTGCAGCAGGCGGTCAATGACAGCCCCCACAAAATCCCCATGACCACCTCGCCCTTGCTGGATCCATTGCCAAGTCTCAAAATCAAGGTGTACAACGCCTCCACTCTCTCCTCCCTGGAGCTCCCCGCGGACATGGGCTTGTGCGATGGGGAGATCCTCAGCCTAAAGTCGGTGAGCACTATGGGCAGAGAGCGAGATTACCACAGCCACACCCTCTCCAGGGAGCCCGGGCTGAGCACCAGCGCCACCATGGGTCACCTGGGAGGACGCCTTACCATCCCCAACACTGGTAAGAAACAGTACCAGCAACTCATAAGCCCACAGTGTGAACCAATGACATGTGTGGTTAATGACCTATAGGGTAAGATGAGTCATGACCCCCCCCCCCCCCCCTCAGGTGTGAGTCTGCTGGTCCCGCCGGGCACAATACCGCAGGGGAAGTTCTATGAGATGTACCTCATTATCAACAAGTGGGACAAAACAACGTGAGTCCCCTTCATCCTCAATCCTCCTTTTCATTGAGCTCCTTCGCACCCACAAGGCAGAACAGACCTCATGCACATCTCGATGCAAAGTTCGCCTACTGAGAACAATCAATTGAGAACAATTGTCATTTTTGTTTTTGTGAGCATGAAAAATGTATCAGCTTTCAAATTCCTCATTCCAATCGCGTTGCGGCCTTAATTTTCTTTTATAGATGAATTGTGTTCCTTTGTCAACTGTTGCAAACACCTGGTGTGTGTGTGTGCCCTTCACAGGTTACCCTCTGAGGGAAGTCAGACGGTACTAAGTCCTGTGGTGAGCTGTGGCCCCTCCGGTATGCTGCTGAATCGCCCCGTGGTTCTTACTTTGCCCCACTGCGCCCAGCTCGACACACCCACACCTGACTGGACGCTCACACTCAAGACGCAGACTCACCAGGGGGCGTGGGAGGTGAGGGATCCCGCGACTGCTGTGATAAACACGACTGGCAGCTCGAGTTGCATCATTGAACCCTATTTACATCGCTTTCAGGAGGTGCTGACGGTGGGAGAGGAGACGTTGTCGTCTCCGTGCTACTTGCAGCTGGAGGAGGAGTGTTGTCATGTTCTGATGGAGCAGCTGGGAACATACGGTCTGGTCGGACAGTCCTGCCCTCCCCAGCCTGCCTGCAAACGCCTGCAGTTGGCGCTGTTCGCCCCTCGGGCGCCCTGCCTCTCCCTGGACTACAGCCTCCGTATCTATTGCATCCATGAGACCCCACATGCACTCAAGGTGCTGCTTGTGTGTCTGCACGTGTCTGTCCACCTCTCTCACTTAATGTTCACCTTTCTTCTTCTTGTCTTTGGTCTCTTTGCATTTCGGCTATTGAATTTTGTTGATAAGTGAATCTGTTCGGCAGTACTCTACTTATGTTGTGTGAATTAATTCGTGCTTTACTGGTAATTCATTTCATGCTAAAATAGAAAAGATATTTTAGGATACATATATCATGTTAACCTTATTTGTAATGTACAGCTGAAAATGCATTTAATTAAGCATAATACAATGAATGTGTTCTTCTCTTTGCCTCCATGCAGGAGGTGCTGGATTTGGAAAGAAGTCTAGGAGGAGTTTTGCTGGAGGATCCAAAGCCTCTGATTTTCAAAGACAGCTATCACAACTTGCGCCTGTCCATCCACGACATTCCTCACACTCACTGGAGAAGCAAACTTCTTGCAAAGTATCAGGTGAGACACTAATAAAACCAGCAGACACTATATAACAGCCTTTGGATTTGCGTAGTGCCTATAGATCATGTTCATGCTTCCAAAGCACAAATCAGCCGCAGCTTGAATGATGTAGATCCGTAAAACTGTTGAACTGTAACCTCTTAAAGAATGTGCTTCCAAAGCACAGATCCAGCTGATTAGTCACTTCTGTTGTAAACAAGTTCTCCGCGGCATTCACGGCAGTCTGAGAGAGTAAAAAGAAAGGAATCCGGGAATCTGATAACGATCCTAATTTATAGACAGTTTTCTGAGGACATAAATTCTCTCCCCCCCGTCTGGGCCACTGGACCCGGTTGGTTTGGTTTTGCACTTTCCTTCAACGGAAGCTGTCTTCTAGATCGTTCCTGATTGTGCTGCTCCCGACAACATAACTTGTATCACTGCATGGAGGCCATGTTTTTATCAGCTTTCCTCTATTAACCTGCGTCTGTGTTACCAGGAGATCCCGTTCTATCACATCTGGAGCGGCAGCCAGAGGCCCCTGCACTGCACCTTTAGCCTGGAGAGAGGAAGCCTGGCCGTGTCACAGATCGCCTGTAAGATCTGTGTCCGACAGGTGGAAGGGGAGGGGCAGATATTCCAGCTTCACACGGATATTCAGGAGGTAATTGTGACAGTTTGGATGTTCAAATATGCAATGACGGTCACACAGTTTTGCTAAAAAGAAGACAAATACAGAGGTTGGTTTCAATGCCCCCCCCCCCTCCCCCCTTCTCTGTCGATCCAGACTCTGCCCCCCCACTCACCCCTCCCATCAGGAGGCACCTGCCTGCCTTCCTCTCAAGTGGGACCCTTTGCCTTTCGCTTGCCTGATTCCATCCGCCAGAAGATCTGTGCCAGTTTGGATGCACCGAGTGCTCGAGGATGTGACTGGAGGCTCCTGGCGCGCAGTCTGGGCTTTGACAGGTCAGATGTGCCTCATGTGTATGTGTGAAAGGTTGTTTGTCCAGCACGCATCCTCGGGATCCTAGTTCCTACTTTTTAACCCAGATTTGTATAAAAGAAGGGATGACGTTGTTTTATAACTGAGGTTCTATTCATAGGATTATGATGTGTGATATATGTTAAAATATGATTAATTATATCTTAAAATATGGGTGTTACTGGGGCATTCATTCTGGATTTTGTTTTTAAAATGTGGCACCAACCGTATTGGTCACATACAGCTTTAATAATATAAAATATCAATAATCAATAAGGGCGATCTTCCTTCATTCCTCTTACAACCTGCCTTGTCTTTCTCTCCTGCAGGTACTTGAACTACTTTGCAACAAAGCCCAGTCCCACAGGTGTTCTACTGGACTTATGGGAAGCGTGTCACCAAGCTGACGCAGACTTGGTCTCTTTGGCGACCGCGCTGGAAGAAATGGGCAAAAGTGAGGTGCTAGTTGTTATGACAACAGATGGGGATTGTTGATTGGTCAAGGAACACGAGAGCAAGCCAGACCTTTTTTTTTTTCCTCCACCAGGATGAAAATAAGAATACCTGCCGATGAATATGCACAAACCATAAGCCCGAACAACATTTTGGTTCCTTCACATGCAATGTATTACCTCTGCCTCATCTTCCTTTTAATTGACCCCTGAGTTGCCACTGTAGCCACATACGGACCGAAGCCCATTCTTATATGAACTGCTAATCTGATACTGACTGAATCCTGCAAAACAATATCACATCTACAAGATACCAAGGCAATTTGAGTGTGCTAAAGCGTAAAGTGGGTGCAAAGTCACGTCCTTTGTGGTGTTGACTGTCTTCTTCAAAGATTGAAAACAATGTTGACTTTGTATATAGATAACAGAAGCTTTGGGGCAAACAAACAAAATTCATGTGTTTACTACTAAAGTACGCAGAATATAACAAACAGACAAACACGGGGCTAGCCATGTTTCAGTTGCAGCATGGTGCATCGTTTCCCACCTTCTCACATGGTGGCAGGGCTTTTGTTTTCTCCATTGTCATTCTGTGTGTGCAGTGAATGACAGGCAGCAGCAACCTGTCGAAAACCTCCTCAGGCTATAGAAACAGTCCAAAACACACACACGCCCACACACTGAAAAAACGGTCACTAACAGGCTCTGAATCAGGCTCGGATTTCTTCTCCATCCCTCAAGGTTTGAGGGCTTGAGCATGTCGCTGTGTGCGTTTTGTGGTAAGAGGGTGAATTCTGAAGTGTATTTAAGAATTTGAAGATAACTAAACCAATGGACTCTTAATATTGTACCCACAAATGCCTCAAAGCCTTGGCATATAATTCTGACTCACAGGGGGGGGGGGGTTTCTCTTTTCTCTGTCGCTCTGCTACACTCATCTGATCTTTTGAGAATGAACTGCAGACGAGCGTTCTGGTCATCCCTTAAAAAGTTTCCTTTGGGGAACGCTCTTATTTAACGTTACTATCCATATTTGTGGATTTTGTATTCCCTTGTCATCGCTGCCACAATCACACAGAACCTGCTCTATCATCTGTGCTCATTTAGGCTGCTGAGCTGATGCGTTTGATTTTTAATTTTTTTTACTCCAGTAGAGCAGGCCAAATGGGAGAGTTATGTGTATAGTGGATTTCTCAGCTGTGGATTACAAAACCATGTGTATTTGTTATTTTGAATATGGTGCATCTATTTGAAATGTAAACCGTAATCTGTAAAACATGATTAGAGACGCTCAAATGTTCCAGGTGAATATACTGTATGCTGTATTTCTTACATTTTGCTTTGCAGTAACTGAAGTCAGTTTCCGTTGTTCACAGATGAATATTATAGAATAGAATAGACCATAAAATTGGCCTCAACACTAATACATTATGTTTCAATCTATTCTCTGTCCCCCACTGTCTGTCTGTCACTCCATCACCCTGTAACTCATTATTTCTCCCCTCTCTCAATCTTATAGCATATTGTTAACCTTTTTCTAAGCCGCCTGCTTTGTGGTCAGGGTCCTCAAGCTTTTTTCATTATGAATATTATTCCGTCAGTTATTGTTAGACGGAAATTTAAATACTTTCACTCATCAAATTTGTTTATACTTACGTTCTCTGTATTTTTTAATCTATTTGTCCCTCAAAGCAACAAAAAGTATTTGTATCACTGAAACCACAAAAACCAAAACAGGCAGTATACCCGCTTCTACAGCAGTGAGTCATGTTACTGTTTGGTGTGACTGAGCTGGAAACATGTGTGTGGGTATATGTGTGCAGGTGGTAGTGCACGTACAAGGTGTGCACACGCTTAAGAGCTGTCATTTCTCTTTGTAAGTGCTATGCAAGTACTAAAGAAAAGTGAAGCATTTTGACTTCTTTTATTCCTGGAAGAGTAATTCTATTTTTTCAGATTAGGGCATTGACAGGGTTTTGATTTTGTATTCTAGAGTGGTTTTACATTTTTGGTTACAGTGGTATGTGCAGGAATTCTTCAACTGGATCAGAAGGATTGGATCACTACCCAAGAAAGATATATTTAAAAAGCCCATTCAGTAGAAGAAAACAAAGTGCGGTACAACGGCTACAAAACAAGTTGTGACGGACACCACGACCTCGTGCCCCGCCGGTCTTTGTTCGTGAAGAATTATCTCAAGGCACCCAGTTCTGAACTTTGGATCTTTGAACAATGGAGGACAATTGCTCTTTCTTCAACTCTTATTACAGAGACTGTTTAGCTGTAGACTACAGTGTTCATTTGTCCAGATTTCTCGTGTATCTGTTGGATCTTTGGCTGTAGCTCTGGATAATTTATGCTGGAGCTGAACTTGATTCTTCCTTGGTTCGATAAGAGACATATTTAGCCTTTGTTCAAAAAAACAGTCATTTTTATGAAAAAAAAACAATGGATTCAGTGACTTTATTTTATCTCTGTAAAGTATCAATTGTAAATAAACGTCTATCCTTCTTACCTGTAACTAAATATAATTTTTATGCAATAAATTATATTTCTTAGTTTAACAATAGTGTGTGTTGTTGTTATTGAATTATTAAAACATGCAAAATTAGCCTTAATTAGAGCAACTTTCATAAGAAAGTGGTTTTATCAATTACATCCCATTTCCACAGTAAATAGAGAGCTCCTCACCCTGTCCCTCTTTCCCTCACACCTCATTGGAAAATTCCCTTTGGGTCCATTTATCTTTCAAAGCTTTTAACTTGCAGGCTGTTCAGCCTTCAATTAACACGGTTTTAGAGGCACTAATAGTGTCCTTTGAGGGTTGATTCTGGGAAGTTGGACAGAGTATTTTAACCCTGTTTTTTGTTTTTCCACGAGTTTATGTGTAGGGATTTATCAAACTGGACTCTTATACTGCGAGCAAATATCCAAATGCATCATCTCTACTGAGAGTGCACTAAAGTATTGTGGTGTAACGGCTGAATTTAGGACTTATTTGCACCTCTTCATTCATTTAATTAAACCTTTTGAACTGCCAACAATGACAGGACAGTAAAGAGCTGGATACAGGTTCCACCCAGCCCCTAACATCTAAACGGGAAGCTATAATATGTGTATTATTTATATATAATATAATAAGTGTATTATTTATTTAGATTGTTCCTTCACAACTAGAAATGTTGTTGCCAGTCCACCTGGTATCATGTTTTGCTGAACATAAATACAAGTCTTTTTTCTTCTTTGGGCTGTAATTGTTTTCACATTACTGCAGAAATATGCTGGATTTCCGCTCCTACAGTGCCCTCATCTGGTAAATGTGACAGACAACGTTCACTTCTCAACAAAAGCTAGGACACACATCTTCATTATAAGATCATTATATTGTTATTGGGGTCCTCGCTACGACTAGCTGTAGAGGAACCTTTTGTATCACAAGGATTTATTATTAATATTATTCTCACAAACCGCGGGCCTTTTTGGGGCATTTATCATATTCAAAAAGTTGTTAAATTTGGCATGGATATCTGGACTGTTAAAAAATTTGATTTAATTTTTGGGTCTCACGTTTGGGTATATATAAAATGTCTCTATAGCGCCCTCTAGAAATTTAAAAAAGACCACACTAGGCCAGTTTCCGCCCCCCGATGTCTGATCAACATGAAAGTTGGCACACAGGTGCTCTTCGACATGCTCTACAAAAAAGTCAATCATGGTTCGCAAATGCTCCTAACTAATTTTCTGCCATTTTGAATATTGTGAAAAACACATTTTTAGCAATTTCTCCTAAACGCTGAGTTGATATAGGATCTGGGATCAAATAACATCCTGACGCAAGTAGTGTTGGCATCAATATTCTTATTTAACTTTTAAAAGGTTATTTTCATAATTTCTTAGAGTTGTAAATGACTGAACTCCTCCCAGGGATTAAACCCGATTCATTTCAAATGCAGGCAGTGTGCTCTTGAGACATTAGGCACTAAAAGTTGCTTTTTGCCGGCGGAAATGTTAAACTATGTGCGTAGGGAGCAATTTACAAAAAACACCTTTTGAATGATTTTGAAAGAAGTTGGGTCATGTATGGTATTTTGAGAGGCTTTTATTTTGGGATGGAACAGCAGAATGTGCTGGTTATCACCAAGTCACACCATCTGTCTGTCCCTCTGTTCCTAGCAGGAAGACCTGACCTTACATCTCCCATCTCCCATGTTTGTCAGATACTCACCTCTCCTGGGAGAGATGGGAGTGTAGGGATGGGGGGGTCAAAAGAGGATCCTGAGAAGGGAGAGGTGAAAGATGTGAGATGATATGCACCACCATAACACAACACGATATGTTTGCCGGACCTGACTTGTCATCGTCCATGCATTTTATTGTGAAAGCACATGATGTTGTGACTGTTCGGGGGGAGAGGAAGGTGCAGCAGGGTGTGAAGGTGAAGTCTACATGGTGATCATTTGGATTTGCTTCATTGTATTATGTGGGTCACTGCCTCTTCCTCCTCCTCATCCTCCTTCTCCACCTCACACTGTCCTTCTGAGCATTCCTCCCCATCCTCCATCTCCTCTCCATCCCTCCTTTTTATTGATCATCCAATAAGCTGGTTTTAAAAACAATTGAAGAAAAAGGAGGTGATTGAAGGAAAAGATGTGAAGAAAAACAGATTCTTAGGCGGTGCAGAAGAGGAAAAGAGAAAAAAAAATAGATCCACAACAGGAAGGGAGAGACAGAGACAAAGGAAGTGAAGAACAAACAAGATGGCTCTAGCCATTGGCTGCCCTAGGCGATACTAAAATCGCCCCCCCCCTCCCTAGGCCCACTTTGAACCATAACCTTTTAAAAGTTAAATCAGAATATTGATACCAACACTACTTGTGTCAGGATGTTATTATTTGATCCCACATCCTATAGTTATTGCTTGTTTACAGCTTGTTTTAACTTTTTCCCTCAACTTATTAACTTTAATTGACTTTGACTCAAACACACATACGCCTTGCATTTGGCCAAAGAAGGAAATGGATGAGATGAGATACATTCCTTAGCCTGTGCTGTACTACTTTCCAGCTGGAATAAAACCCTTGGCGCAGGGAATAAAGCATGATATTTATCAATGAATGAGAAGGCGGGTTCTCAAAAAAAAGTTACTGGACTTGGCTCCATTTCGGCTTCACTGGGGGTTTCGCTGTGGGTTTTTCCCCTCCTTTCTGGGTTTCCCAATTTAAAAAAAACTCCTCCGTGAATCGCCACCTTAATGGGGTGGAGGAGTTTGCTTTTTCCATCAAAAAAAGTCAGTATATTATTTCATATAATCCTATGACATCAACAACAAGATCCTTTTTATGACATACTATCCTATAATTATTTTTGATGGCATACAATGTCATACATTTTTCCTTGCTTGTTATACTATGACTTAAACAAGGACCTGAAAACAGGAAAAGGGTTAGGGGTTAGGTTAGATTCCTTTATATATAATAATAACAGAACTTCTGGTATGTGGGCCTGCTTTAATTTAATTCAAAATATTGCTCTGACCAAGGCTTGAAAAAGTATCACTTTAATTTGAATTGTGTGGTTATTGTAAATATTTTTTATTTTAAGAACATCCGGTTTAACTAGATTTGTAAAGATAGAGCTTTTAGTCTGAAGGATTCGTGCCGGAAACAGTACTCTGGTTGCTGCGGTCATGTGACCAGAAAGGAAGTTTGCTGTGATAATGGATTTTTGTTTTCAGTCTGTTGTAGAAAAACAGAGGAGCAAGAGTGAGGGAAAGCCAATTGTGAGGTATGTGTATCATTCATTTAATAAGCCCAACATTAGCCACGGGTTGAGTTGGTTAGCTGACGCTAACTGTTTGCTAACGTTACGTGGCAGCTTCTTATAGTAACGCTATCTTAACATTTTGTTCGAATACAGTTTGGTTGTTTTCAGCAGTGTCAGCGAGAAACCTAGGGAAGAATGCTGAATAACTTCACAATTATTACTGCTAAACACGTTGGTGGAGCCTGCTGTCTGCAGTCACCTGGAGCGTGTTTTTTGAATTATAGCTACTGAATGTGTGACATCGGTTTTCCTAATCACGTGAATCCTGGTTCCTTCTCAGTGGCTCACGTGATGCTTCTGGGATGCTGCGTTGTGTCATGTCAGCATTCCTTTCACCTCCTCTTAACAGTTTCAGTCACGACTTCATATTTTCACTTTTCTGTTTCGTGAGATCACACTATCAGTTATTGCTGGAGGTTGGTACGATGAGTCAAACAATCACATGCCATGAGCCGAATTGGTCGTGCTGGATGCTGATTTACTTAAATTCATGTGATGAAGCAAATTCCCACAAATAAGTGGATTCCCAGGACAGATTCCTGCTGTAGGAGAGCAGCGGGCTCTCATCCACACACTGCTGCCAAGTAGTACTGATTCTAATGTTGTTGGGGCAGTGGCGGCACACTGAGAATGGGACAATGTGTAGATGTCAAATATCAAGATGGCATTTTAAAATCGTGCGCTTTGCTGTCCCCATTGAGGTAGCAGTTCATCATGCTCTGTGTTGAAAATGGACTGAGTACAGCTGTATGTGCAGAATAATATATTTGGAAAACACCTCTCGCTATGCCCATCGACGAATGGTAATCTTTTAAAATAGTTTAAACGAGATTCTTTGGATCGCAGCACCTCAAGATCTGGACAATTGGACTGGTGTCATCCGGCTGCAACACAGACGGCTGTCCAGACTATGGCTTCAAAATATGACAAATAGGGTGTCTTTTCCTCTCTGGACAAGGAGAGGTAAGCTCAAGTATCATCAAAGCGCACTGGTAACAATGCCATTATTATTTCACATTTTTTTAACCTGTTTTTTTCTTTTTTTACAGCTTTTTTTTTTATACGTTTTATCTACTACCACAATCATCCCTATTCTCTCTCATCTTTACTTTGAGAAATACACTTCATTTTGTCTGTGAAAATGGACGACACAGAGCCTTTGCCCAGTCTCAACTCCTCCTACGCTCCGACTGCCCTGGGCAACCACCGAGTGTCTGAAGAGGAGGACAGCGAGGACCAGGGTCCCTTGGTGTCACTCCTGCCCAAAGATTCCTCAGGGCCTCTGGCCATGCGCTACAGTCCAGATGACTCTTACTCTCTGGTGTATATCATCTTCTTTCTGATGGGCATCGGCTCCCTGCTGCCATGGAACTTCTTCATAACAGCCAAGCACTACTGGCTCTACAAGCTGAGTAACAGCACTTCTCAAGGTGGCGGTGAGGAGCAACGCTCAGACCTCGGCGTGAGTAAGACGGGTCACCAATGCAACCACAACTGCTATTGGTCAGCATGTGTGCACAAACAGTCACGGTGCTGTGACCAATGTGAGCACGGAGTGTCCTATCACATGTGTGAAAGAAATCCATTACAACGCGATTTTACATTTGGAAACGCCAAGAGGAAGATCTGCTTCCTTTGATTCATGAATGGATGTATTTGATAGATTTCTTCCGCTGGTGTGAGATGGATGTTTGGTTTGATTGGAACCTTGTCAAAAGGAAATATGCGGGTTTGTCACATTTAAAATGTTTTGTCTTTTCCCCAAATGCTCACAGGATTACTTTGAAAGCTATCTGGCCATTGCCTCCACGGTGCCTTCTGTGCTATGCCTGATACTCAACTATGTCCTAGTTAACAGGTAAATACACACACAGACAGCACTTCTCCTTTAGTTGGCTTTCATTTCCTATCAAGAGCCTTTTCGGTCATTTTGAACAGCATCTCTGCAGAAGAATACATTAGTGGATCATTTGTTAAACAGACCAGCCACAGATGTTCTTCTCTGTTTGTGTGCAAGTTGATCGTCGGCTCTTCGATGAACTCCTGCTTTCTCCTCGTTCCTCTCTGTGATTCTAGGTTGTCTTCTAACGTGCGCATCCTGACCTCTCTCGGTGTGATCCTGTTGGTGTTTGTGGTGACCACGGTGCTGGTGAAGGTGGACGTGTCACACTGCAGGACACAGTTCTTTTTCGGCACGCTGGCCAGCGTGGCAGTAGTCAGCGGAGCATCTAACCTCTTCTCTGGCAGCGTGTTCGGGATCAGTGGGCATTTCCCCATGCGGATTTCTCAGGCTCTCATATCAGGTAATGCTCTCATTCAGGTCATGTTTTTTTTATATACATTATCATTGCACAAAAGTCTCGCATATGCACTATTTAGCAGCTTCATTAAGGGTGTATTGACCAACTGACTGCACAATACTTTAGTGGAGGTCTTTTCCTGTCTCAGGCCAGGGCATGGGAGGCACTTTGAGTGCAGTGGCATCAATAGTGGACCTGGCAGTGGCGAAAGATGTGACAAATAGCGCTCTAGTCTATTTCCTGACAGCCGACTTCATCATCCTGCTTTGCATCATTGCATATCTGCTTCTGCCAAAGCTGGCATATTCAAGGTCAGTAGGAGCCCAATATGTTGGTGTTATGGTCAGTGTTGTGCCTGAACGCGTTCATTGAACGATAGTTCATGAACTCGTTCATATTTTGGGCGAAAGTGAACTGAACGTACTGTATTAATGCCCGATGAATGTTACTGTGAACTCATTCATTCTGGTGACTAAGAACAGCGCGTTCTTTCATGTTAACATCGTTCAATGGGGTGCCAGATTTCTATAGAAAACACACCGTAAACGCGCCTTAATAAGTAGCGGAAAAAACACCCGATCTGGCAATACCAGCCACCAGTGTCGCACTGCGCATGCGTCATCAAAAAAAAAGAAATGCATGGAGGCGACAGCAAAGAGACGGCGTATAATAATTTAGATGAGTTTTAAGATGTTACTGACAAGGTCGGTGAGGATGGGAGGAATCTGACCTTTCTTTGCAAACATTTGCACGTTAATGATAACTGTCTCGTTTTTATTCCTTATTTTAAAAAAAATTATTAAAAAAGCGCACTCAGTGTTCCGGCTGCTTGCACGCATTGACTGGGTGGGCGGGGCTACCAGGTCTCACATGCAACAGGCAGCCGTCACTCACAGAATCATCACATGTCCTCATGTGCAGGAACTGCTGCTGACCGTCCTCGGCTTGTTGATGAAAAATATGCCAGAAGTGACTAAATACTTTGGGTACGAAGTATTTATTATTTTTTTGGTCTCAAATGCTGTCCCCTCAATGCTAATAAGGATAAGGAATCAAAATTGGATATGAAGACTAAATCTGATGCATAGTTTCAGTGTTAAAACTGATAAAATAATTGCTGTCTGTGGTTCTATATGGGCTGTGGCAATAATTTAGAAAAATAATAGCTTGCAGCAACATATGGAAAAAAAGAACTGAACTGTGAACTTAGTTCAAATATTTTGTTTGAACTATGAACTGAACTAGTTCATTTTAAAATTTGTGAACTGAACTTTGAACTAGTTCATGTAGAAAGTGAACTTTCCCAACACTGGTTATGGTTTCTATAAAGAACCATATACCCCCTATCTGCCCACATTTCATTTTTACAAACAGGTGTATGATTACACCTTCCAGTGTCATGTAAAATGTGCATTAATCTGAATGGGAATGCTATAGCACAGTTAAGTGTGAATAATATCTCCCGTTGTCATTCCTCCGACTACCACCTGATGGCGCCAATGCTAGAAATATTCAAATCCTGCACAAATTCAGGTCATAATAGAGACATAAAAAACAAATCTTTTTTTGTCTTTATTGAATGCTGCACTTTCGTCACGTTGGACGATATTTAAAGTCCTTTTTATTTCTATCTAAATGTGCAGCCAGTGATCTCCTTTCAGCTGTACGAGCCTGTAGCTTCTTCTCTCCTTAGATACTACATGGAGGCAGCAGGGCGCACCAGTGCCGAGCGGATGAGCGATGGAGAAGCAGCGGGGACAGGGAGCGGCGTCTCCATCCCACCACTGCAGCCCATCCTCAGGAAGACGTGGGTGCTCGGCCTGAGCGTCTTCTACGTCTTCTGCGTCTCCATCATGGTGTTCCCTGCAGTGTCCTCGGGAATCCAGTCGGTCAACAAAGACAGCGGCAGCCCCTGGACCACCACGTATTTTGTGCCCCTCACCAGTTTCCTCGTGTACAATGTGGCGGACTTCTGCGGCAGGCAGGCCACGTTCTGGCTGCAGGTCCCCGGTCCCACCAGTCGAGTCCTGCCTGCGCTGGTGCTGTGTCGCTCCGTCATGGTGCCGCTTCTGATGTTCTGCAACTACCAGCCAAGGGACCACCTCCACACGGTGCTTTTCGCCCAGGACGCGTACCCCGTGGTCTTTAACTGCCTGCTGGGCCTCACCAACGGCTACCTAGGCACTCTGCCGATGATCTACGGCCCCAAGGTCGTACCTCGAGAGCTGACAGAGGCCACGGGAGTGGTCATGTCCTTCTTTCTCACTCTAGGACTTGCTGTGGGATCTTCTTTCTCTGTGCTCATTGTGCACTACATCTAACCAGGCTCCTGAGCAACAACCCAGTCATTTACAGTGGTATAGTTGAGCTACACGACAGACAGAAGGTAGAGTCAGCGCATTGATGCAAAGTGCAACAGTGAAGCCAATTGCCTGCCATGGTGAGAAAGGACTCTTTGATAAAGCCTCACATGTGTATTGTTTACACTGCGGCTCATGGTGGAAGTCAGCTATAACTTGGTGGTTACATTTCAAGACCAGGAGGACGATCTTTAGGCAACACCAAAAATCCATAAGGGAAAGATCATTCACCAACCAATATGCAGAAGTTGCTTTGGTTCCACTGCAATAGAATATGCAGACGGTAAAGCATCACTTCGTTGAGGATTACGTGCTGTTTGTAACTTGAATGGACCATATAAACTAAACATTTCCAGTAACAAGTTTTATTTGTTACACTTTTTCATAACATGCTGCAGTTCTTTAGAAGTGATGGTAATTTATCCAACCCAATCCAACCTAATAATGAGTCAAATGAGGTTTGGAGACACTTTTCTCATTGAATGAGTGCCCAAACTTTTAACTGGATATATAAATATTAGGGCTGGGACTTTAGCGCGTTAATTACGATTAATTAATTACAATGTGAATTAAGATTAATGTGTTATTTTTTGTGTAATTAAACATTTTTTACGCATTTTTACACTTATTTTTTGCACCGCGGATTGTTTCTCACTGGATGAGTTTCGGAGGACCGATTATACTGGAGCACCAACTAGCGTTCATGACTTCAGACAACAAACCACAGTGAACATGAACGAAGAAGCTGACGAGACCGTGTCTGTTGGCCCCGTGAATGGGAAATCTTATAATAAACACACGGATGGAAGCGTAGATAAGAGCGCGGTTGTGTGCAAGCTGTTTAACAAGGAATTCACATCGAGCCTCAAGTATCACCTCAACGCTAAACAATTAGCAGCTAGCGTGGACGTACAAGGACCCACACCCAACCCACACTGCACCAGATGACTGGTTTAAGGACCAGGGTAACTAAGTCCACGTCTGAAAAAATAACCAATGTTCTGAATGTACTTGAAAGTATTGGTCTACTTAAAAAAAACATAGTTTACAGAAGGTCTACTAACCTATAGGCTACCTGAATTTCTGAAAGTACTATATTTCTAAATATGCTATTGCTACACTTGTCTGCTGGAATTGGTTGAACAAAAATAAAAATCCATGTGAAAAAAATTACTTCACTGTTCTCAGGTCAAATATTTATGCAATTAAATTGTGATTAATTTTGATTAATTAATTACAAAGCCTCTAATTAGATTAATATTTTTAATCGAGTCCCGGCCCTAATAAATATACACCAACCACTTTATTGCTAGTAAATGGTTGGACCACCTTTTGTCTTCAGAAGCACCTTAATTCTTTGTAGCATATTTTTAACAAGGTGTTGGAAACATTCCTCAGAGACTTTTGTCCATATTGACACGATAGCATCAAGCAATTGCTAGAGATTGGCTGCACATCTATGATGCAAATCTCCCGTTCCACCACCTCCCAAAAGGTGCTGTAGGATTGAGATGTGACTGGAGGTCACATCAACAAGGCATCCTCATCCACACAACTGCCGCTCACTGGATATTCTCTTATTCAGACCAGCCTCTAAACCCCAGAGATGGTTGTGTGAACAGACCAGCCACGTTCAAAGTCGTTTCCTTTCAGATAATGTTGAGGAAGTGTTTCTTTTTAAATGACTGCTGACATGGACTTGCCAAAATGAACTCTCCAATGACCAACGGAAACCGTTGGTTTATGACGAGGTTGATCAGCTAACACACACGAAAAATGGATTTTGATCACTTTAATTGTTAAAATGTACAGATTGACAGCTTGTGGTTTGAGGCAGACAATCAAATTAAAGGTGCTTACTGTACATCAGACAGTGATTTACAAACAGTAGGAAGAGCGCAAACAACGGGAGGTACACTCAGATCAACACTTTTGTTTAGGGGTCACAGTCTTGTCGTTCTTGACACATTGAGCCGAGTGAATTAAAGATGGAGAGAATGGGTTGAAAGACTAATCAGGACAGTAGAACTCTACTTTGGATTAAAAATTATACAGTCTTACACCCAGCAAGCAACATGATTAAGTAAAACCTAAATGCTGGAAAGCCTAACAGTGAAGCTTTGAGACTTTTGCTTAATGAAGCCGAGCAAGCTCCAGACCGCACGCCTCAGAAAAACAAAATAAAATCTTTCCCTTTCCACCATGACATTATTCAAAATATCAGTCAATTTAAACAATTGCAGTCATGAAAAAGGAAAAAAAAAAAAGAGAAGTGGGACAGTCTTTCATGTCCCTTACAGGTCAGTTTGTGCTTCCTCTATACCCACACGTGGCGTTTGCAGTGGGCCACAGCCTAAAAAAGAAAAACGACAAGTGTTGACAAGCCTTGTAGATTAGAAACATAAATGTACACCTTCAAAGAATTGCTAGCAGCAGGCAACTGGCTCGTGAAGGCCTCTCTGCGTGTCAAAGCGCAACTGAAACACTCACGTTGCATCGAGCCGCCGTCTCCGCGTTCTTGCACCAGAATGCGGGTCCCCAGCTGCACTGCTCTGTTCCCAGCAGCCTGCGCACCGCCTCGGGGCAGGCTCCCAGTTTCTGTTACGTACAAAACACAGAGCTGAGATACTAGTCTTGGCTACACGAGAGCCAAGTCTCCCCCAGGTACCGTTTGTCACCAACAACTCGTAACAAAAGGGAAGCACTCCGTTCTCATCAGCACGACGATAAAGCGTTGTCAAGTCATGAAAGAAGGGAGTTCACTCTTTACCATGCACACAAAGTCTGGGTCGAGCATCTGCAGAAGCAGTTGGACAAGCATCGGTTCGTACTGTTCCACCATCTGGTCACACTGTGGACAGACACCAGGGTTCAGGTAACAGGACAATGGGTGAAGCCATGGATCAACCTACTGCTGTATAGAAATCACCTCGGTCTGGAGAGAGTCGGGCAAGAAGCTGCACACTTTCCTCACGGCCTCCTCAATCTGTGCCTCCGTGGCGTTGGCCTCCAGGATGCCATCGATGTAACTGACGGCCATTTTGCAAACCTGGCAGAAGCCGCCGTTTTTGAAGGCATCCTGGTCGAGTGCAGCTGGACAGAAATCCCCGTTATTACCATCATTGGTGGAAGTAAACCCATGTAAATACAACTCCAAGCGTGCAGTCTTTTCATAGAGGGCACACATGCGCTACGAAGATGACACAACAATCCCAGCCGTCCACAATAACATTAGTGTTCATTGTGCTTTTGAATGGCGAGAAACTTACGGACAACAGCACGTCCCTCATCATTGCAGAGTGCCAACACGGTGCAGATTGTCTTTGGGTCAGCCTGCTGCATCAGAAGCTCAATGATGGCCTGGCCGTAGGTGTCAATCAGGTCCTTGCACTGGTTACTCAGGGAGGAGGGCAGATATGCGCACACCTTCTCCACAGCTAGAACCACCTTCTCCTGAGAAAGAGAAAGACAAATGGATCCGCTTGACACTGGAGCCGATTCTTGGCGTGCCGCACCAACAGAAAAGCGGTTTCAGGACCACATCGGATACATCCAGCAGCACAAAGCCCACCTCTGTTGCCTGATCCTCCAGGAGAGACTCCAACTCTTTCATCGCAAACTCACAGATGGCACACTTTGGGGACTCGAGTACTTTCACCATGGGCTGGAACACAAGAGAAGTCTGTCTCATGTGCATGAACAACAGCGAGGAAGTAGGCGGGATCCAGCGGTCAGGCGCCCAGCCCGACTTACCTTAGCGGACTTGACGGGAGCAGACTCAACCTTGGTGGCAGGGAAAAGCTTGGCAATAGGAACAACCTTGGCAACAGTCTTGGCCGCCTGCAGCTTCATCATGGGAACGGTCTTCTTCGTAGCAGTACAGAAGCCAGCGTGGACACAGATGTCCTTGGGATCCTGAGGACAAAGTTATTTTTAATATATGGAAAGGTCTACAGAGAGGGCCACACGGCATGACCGGTTTCTGAATACCACTCCACCACATTACCACGCATGCAATACAAGTTTCACAATAAAGCCACACACCTACTAGCAAAAGAAAGAGTAGCTTTTTTTTTTTTTAAGTCAGCCAGTGTTGAACAGCCTTATACAGCAAAAGTTGTGCTTTCTTTGATGTTCTTTTTAACAGCAATAACTACTTCAATGTTAGTAAATGATAGTGAATCACTGCCTGGAAGATGTGACTTAATATTCACATAATGTAAAATAAGAATCCATTTAGGTGTCGAGACCTTAACCACACAAGCAGCGTTCAGGTTAAATAGAGTAGTCTCACTTTAAATGACATCATTAGCATGCACACATGTCTACAGGGCCAGGTGAGTAGCACTGGGTGAGGCAGCACAAGCAGTAAGAGCTAAAGGCAGAGAGGCCCCAGACGGAGCACTGAGAGACTTACCTGTTCCTGGGGAGCAGCAGACAAACCCCAGAGTAGAAAAAAAAAAGAAAAAAAAAAGAGCAGGAGAACATTAAGGGAGGAGAGAGGTGACAGAAGACAGAGCACAAAAGAAATCAGAAATGAATAGACTGAAAGATTTAAAGATGTGGCTGAATAGAGGCGAGCGGGCCAGGAGACTAAATGTAGACGCCGCAATAGCAAAACGACAGATTACTGGAGTCGTTAGTTTAAATGGTTAAACTTGTAATTAGAATAAACGTAAAATCTGGTGCATTAGGACACTCACCATGGACATGAGCTGCTGGATGACGAGGCTGCCGTACTGGTCCACGTACTGCTTGCACTGCAATGAGGGGAAAACAGTTTGGTTACAGGATCGATTTGTTTTGTTAGACAAAAAGAAACTGATACAAGCAATCTTTCTCTCCTAAAGGGCTCTTACCATTACAGACAGGCCTGATCCAAGCAGGTCACACTGGTTCTCAATATTCTCAATGAGAGAGTTGACAAACGAGGTGTTTGCTTTGGCTTCGGCTTGAGCGTCGGTCAGGAACTTGACGCAGTCCTCGCACACGGCATTGTTCTCCTACAGGGAAAGAAAAGATTTAGGGCCATATTCAGAAACGCTCCATCAACAGCTAGAGACAGCAGAGGGCAGGTAAACCATGTACCTGCTTTGGAGCCTCTTGTTTGGGACTCTGAGGATAGAGGAGGCCGGGCACATTGAGGAGGAAGGGGGACACCTGCTGGGCGAGGTCCATCTGAGGAATTTCATTGGACACAAGCTGCTCCTCTGTGGGAGTCATTGCCAAGGCCACCTGCAGTGACTTACACATCCCCAGGGCTCCACACACTACAGTGGGATCCTCCTGAAAATACACACAATATAGGTATTTTGGAATTGTTACTTCATTGCCAAGCTGTCAATGTAAAGAGCATAAATCTCCAGCGTTAGAATTAGTCAATTCTCAAACAAGTTTTAAAAAGAAAAAAATTAGTTCAACAGAAAATATCTTTGAATGGGATGTTTTGAGCAATACTTCTTTCATAGCTTAGCTAACAAAGAAAATATTCTAATACAAAAACGTATGGCAATCAACCAACCAAAGCTCACATTAGGATCAGCAGAGAAGCATCCCTTTGATTCCCAAACCTGTAGCAAGCGCGTTGAAACCAAATGAGCGACACCCAATGCCCCCAGTCATGAGGTTGCATATTACACAACAACTACTCTGTTCCCATTTAGACGTTGAATCACTTCTCCATCAATAGCGCTTATTCAGCTCCTGCACATCACTAACAGCCACTTCTCTTTTCCCTTTGGACACAGAGATGAACCATTTACGTAGAATCCTAAATGAGGCTGAATGATCAACTGATCTGCAGTGAGCTTTATCTAGCTGATGCATCCACTGTGGTTGAGACTGGACTTTTGTGAACGGTTAGTTTCAACTGTCCCTTTTACAACAAAGGATTTTAGACAAACTGTAGACTGCTCACCAGTTCCCCTTTAATGATTCCCATGAGGATGGGGTAGTAGTTATCCACCATCTCCTTGCACTCTGCAGTCACCCCTTTATCTGGGATCAGCTGGCAGGCCTTCTCCAGGTACCCGAGAACCTCGGCCTGCAATGACAAAGTCCCACATCAGTCTTCAAAAAGCAGGAATGACAAGTCATTTCCTTATCACAACGTTTTTGCAACATCTTCCCCCATTTGGTTTTTAATCTTACCTCGGTGGCATTGTCCTTCAGTATCTGATCCACCACAGTCAACACCTCCTTGCACAAGTCACATGGCACGGATTTCTGAAACAATTAATGGCATGGTTAAACAAGTGCAAAATTTAAAAAATGTGATGAGCCTTGTGCAGAAAGAAACCAGCAAAATGTTTATTAAAAACAATACGCAGTCCTTTTAAATGAAACAAGAGAAGAGGCTCACCATCTGGGGCTTGCTCCACACATTTTGCTGGCAGTGAGTCACAGCGCCGCACAGAGACGCGGCCTTCACATTCTGACACCAGTAGGTGGGGCCTCGGGCACACTCCTCAGTACCCAGCAGGGGGGTCGCTGCCACTGCAAAAGAGACAAGAGGGTCAAAGGTCAGACACCAGACAAAAACAAGTGAGTCATTACTGCTCCGAGGTAAACAAAATGGTTTGCAAATCCTCCATACATAAAATGTGGTTCATTTTGGGAGTTACTGCTTGTTGGGCTGAGTTGAGATATGGGCCATATACTTTTAACCCCAACCCATTAACACAGGTCAAATAGGAATTCAGTCGAGAGCACGTCTTTCAATTCTCAAAACGGTTTGACATTTCTAAAGAAATGCAGAGACGTCCAACCGCACTCGCCCGTCTCCCTAAACGTCCGGTTGACCAAGAAAAATCGGCGGTGCGGCGTGAGGCAAACACCGGGGATTGTGGGAAAAGGCTCTTGAACCTGTTTTATAACTAAGCAGAGAAAAACACACTAAATCCTATTAGCTCAAACTGCCTAGTCACATTATAATTTGCTTCTCCGACACAATTTCCCCACCACCAACCAGCAAATCTTAAACCAAAGGAGAGCTTTCATATGGACACAATAATTGACATATACATCACATGTGGCAAAATGGTCGTTAGGGGTCTAGCAAATTAAAAAGATTTCATTTAAGGCAGCCAGTGCACAAAATAGAAAAATGTTCTCAGTTCTCCATTTCACTGAAGCGGAAAAAGTTGTGTGGGAAAGTACCCAAGAGCACCATGTCCCTTTTACACCGCCACTCTTAAAAGCTACTTGAAAAACCAGTAATACAGAACCTCACAAATGAATGGCATCATAGATAAATAACGATACGATCAATATGGCTTTAATATACTTCATCAGTATGCAAACGTTGCAGGAGACTAGACCTGCTGTAATCGAGGTCAAACAAACCTTCAAACAAGCCAGTTACGCCACAGTGAGACACGTCCCCCCTCCCTCCCTCCCTCTCTCCCTCTCTGCTGGAGTCACATGACCAGTCACACAAAACAAAGTCAAAACGAGAGAGAACCACGCCGCAATAAAAGATTTACTAGGAAACGCACAAGACTTAGGTCTGGTTTACTTCTCGTTTGTGATGAGAAGTGATGATACGAAACAGAAAAGGTGTTATTGATTTGGGGTGGGGGGGGGGGGGGGGGCACAAGAGGAACAAAGCGTATTGAGCTAGATAAGTAAACCTTTGCAGTGTTTGCTGGCCGAGCAAGAATGTGCAAGTGCAAAGACGGCATTAAATGAAAATTATTCTTTAACCAGAAGTCAGATGAGATAGACACAAAACACACAAAAGAACAGATACCACGACTTGAAGGAATCAATGAGGCCAAAAGACTGCAGGAAAAGAACAGCAGGGTTTCTGATATTCGTGGAGCTTTTCACACCCACAGTACCTCAGGGAGGTATCGAGTCAGTGTCATGCAAAGCTTCCCTTTCACCGGCCGACGTTGGTCAAAACAGGAAGTTCCGATAGCCCCGCAAACAGAGCACATGAGGACAAATACGGGGGACTTTCACCCACAACTCCACAAAAAATTGAGCCATAACAAACTAAAAGACAACAGCGGCCGTTACTCTAAAAGCTGAAATGAAAGTGTCTGGTTCAGAGGATCCCATCTGAACTTCCGCATGAAATCAAACCACGGTTTGATAAGAGAACAACTAGATGTATGGGCCGGGTCTCGTTTGTTGAGCCTAGCTTTATAATTACAGACTAACGTTAAATCATTTACTGAAGTAGCGTTAGCTAACTAGCGTCAGAGGAGCGCATTTCATTACGAAGCGGTTCAACGGCGTTACGCCTAAAACCTCAAAAGCAGACAACAACAACAACAACACACAACTCCTTTAACGTTTAGATGTATTTAAAGAGACACCCCGACTCTGGAATACCGTACATAATTAGTATAAACCCCCGTGTGTTGTTGTTGTTAAACGTAGATTTCTCCGGTTAGTGAGTGTTTACAAAAAGCAGACGCTGCTTGAAAGGCTTCCGCCTACCGGGATGAAACGCACTTTGCGTTAGCTAACGATACGTAGTTAGGTAACCGCAACACAAACACTTTGGCCCTTCACGGGGAAACGGTGAGTCGTATCACCGAGCCCGAACGAACTCAGGCTAATTGTCCTCGTGTGTCGTCTTTACCTGCGGACACGAAGAGTAGAGTTAGGAGCAGCATGACTGCGCGGTTTCCTGCCTGGTTTCGCTGTTGTGAATGTGGTGCGCTGCTGGGAGGTGGGTGCTGCAATGCAGACGGCGAGGCCTGTTCTGGCTTTATGACGTCTCACAGTCAGCTGACCACTCCACGGGACACGTGACTCTGACTCCGCCAATGCTTGATGTGATCGGAATACATTATATATTAGGACAAACTAGTAATAGTTCTTATAATATATGTATACACACACACACACACACACACACACACACACACACGCACACACACGCACACACACACACAGCAGATGGGGAAAACAAGTATAATGTGCAGTGTTTATTAATGTCTGGAAGAAACCAGACAGCTTGTGTTTCTACACCAAACATTGGGATGTTTACTACCCGTTGTTCCTGTAGAGGCTGAATATTTGAAAACTCATTTTTAGCAGTATCTAAATAGAACACAACATAATTCAAAGAATTATGCAGATTTCAATCTATTGAATTCAAACCAGTAACATAAATGGCCCCACTCCATGAACGCAGTTAACTAACAAAGAAACAAGCCACAGAAAGTCCCTAAAAAACACTGGCAACCTTGATCTCTTAAAGGTATGAGAGGGTTGTTTAATTGGATCAAATCAAACCTACCCAGACTCAGAAGCAGAACAAAAGAGAAGTAGCAGTTATTTATCACTTAAAGTGTGTTCACATAGATCATGTCAAAAATGCTACTCACAAGAATTCAGCACTGCATCAACCACGCCTACGCAGATTAATAAAAGAACTGAAACTGCCATCGCATCACTCATGTGATGCACAGTCCCTCACGTGTTTTAACAAAAAGTCAAGAAAACATTGCAAATTAGAAAAAAGTAGTTTATTATGACATAACTTCCAAATGTATGGACATGGCTATTAGGTCAAAGAGGGAAGCATCACACTGTACATGGTCTGGATACGAGCTGTGGAAACCTGTAAAACAAGAGGAACAATCATAGTGACATTACAGTTAGGACACAGGAGTCAGCAGAGCATGATCTCCATAAGTAGAGGGCAAAGGACAGTAACAGATTGAAAACATTCAATGAAGTCAGTGTATTATATTTATGGAGCATGACATTTTAAAAGTTGAATGAAAAAATAATTTGTATTTAAACTATTTAAAGGCAACAGCATTTCTAAAAATCACATGTTGGCCATACCTGGCCTGCAAATTGTTTTTGTCATGTTTTTTTATTGTTAATTAGCCTATATTGATCCATTATTGTTATCTATAAGGATGTCAAAAACATGAAATCTTACTAGTTTGTCCCAATTCTACTTACACACACAAGCACCCTAAAGCAGCAAGTATCTTTCAGGTTCTTTAAGTCCAAATGTACTTTCACATAGAAAAAGATAGCAACATAAGAGGCAGGGCACAGTGTTGTCAAATCAATAATAGCAATACTAGAGTGATGACATCACTCCTTTTGCATACAGAATTTTAAAATGACAGATTTTATACACGTTCCAATAATGCATTAGTTAAGAAAATAGTAAGGTTATCCACCACCATCATCTGATTTAGGTGAAAGGGCTTCGGCCTTCTTTAAAATTAGGATCCATTGAAAAATCACTCACTTTTGCAACACAGTGTTTTGTGAAATCCCCTAAATAAAGCCACAGACACAAGACCAGACTGCGTTGGCTTTGCATTCGCGAATCCACTTCCAAGTGCTTTGTTTAGACCGTTTCAGGATGGGATGGACCTGAGTTTGGACATCTTCATGGGGATTTACAGTAATCCTCCCAGTGAAAGATTTTTTTTTAAAGTTAGTTTTTTGGAACCAATATCATATCAGAAAAAATATTTCTATCAACATATTATTTAATCTCTATTGCAAACACCAAACATCTGATGGAATGGCCTCATAAATGCAGTTAGTGTTTTTTTAATAATACATTTTAAAATGCATTTGGCATGTAGATTTAACCAGTGGTAGGTACGTAGATTTGTGTTTTACTTAAGACATTATTTTTTCATTGTATAAGAAGGTAAATACATGACATGACACAATAATCCCAAACTGTTAAGCAATTTGTGCAAACTACCGCTAATTAAAACGTCACTCCTGCACCAGCTCAGGGTTTAATTCTTAAACAGATACATGGTTAACATTGATTTAATGCACATGGCTTCAGCCACATCAATCACCCCTTACATTAAATCACTGTTGGGGCCCACAGCAGTTGCTGCTGGAAACCGGGTCGTCCTTCTTCAGCACAGTGGGCCTCACCACGTCCACATCACGGTGCAGATGATCCAGTAACCCTGAGAGGATGTTGGTGGCCGAGTAGAAATCGATCAGAAAGTATGCTCCTCGGCTGTGCCTCTGGTTGTGTTTGGTTATCGTGTAGGGCAACAGTCTTTCCCCCAGGTTCTCCAGGTCCCTCACCACCGCGCCCCGCTGCATCAAACTCTCCACCGTCCGCCGGAGAGCGGCCGACGTCTCCGGCCGCTGCATCGCCTTCAGGATCAGAGCCAGTTCGTAGCGAGGCATGGCTTCGGCGAAGAAATCCTCCAGTCACGCTTTTAATTCAGCTGAAAAAAGGTCGTTGTCATTGCGAGATTAACCGGCTGAAGGCGACCATGTTATGACACGAGGGACAGGAAAGGTCTTTGGTGATGACGTATAATGTCTGCGTCCATGTTGATAACAAAATTACTGATCCAATCTGAAAAATAATAGGATATGTATGTAGTGCTACTAATTACACTAAACGATCTTCATTCAAACCCTATAAAAAGGGTGAATTCCTGGGATGAAATTGTTAATGCTAATGATGTGTCGCGAGAGTTCCTTGTGCGACCCGGAACAAAATGTGTTTTTTTAAAACTTTTTTTTTTTTGTAACTTCCATAAATGTATATCGTTATTCGAAAAGGAAAATGGCCATGAAACCGTAGATGAAAAAATACATCATGTCTAAACAATGGATATATCAAAATGCATCAAACTGATAATCGTTTTGAAAAACCAAACTCGTGCTGCAAACTGTTTGATGTTGAGACAACGTCATCAATATGCGCCTGCACACATGGTCACAAGTGGAGTTCACTTCCTTTCCTTGCTGCAGCGTGTTGAAGATGGCGGAGCAAAACGCGAAGCCGAGTGATCTTTACAAATGCGTATATTCATTTCTGCTGGAAAACAAATTCACAAAGGCGGCTGCGCAGTTTGTGAAACAGACTAAAGTGGTAAGCCGCTCATCGGGTGTGTTGTGTCGTCTTTCAGTAGCTTTCACATCAAGTTGTGTAACGTTCGGGGTCCGTGCAGCCGCACGCTAGGTTAGCACGTGCAGTGGCACACAGGAGGGGTGGTCCATCCATCACTTGTTTAGTTGCAAATAATTTACGTTCGCATCTGGTAAATTGCACTCGGTGATCATACGGTGTGTGTGTGTGTGTTTGTGTAGGAGGGGTTGTTTCATTGTGTGGAAAATGCAAATGTTTCGTCTATACACGTTGTACCTGTTGGGATAAAGCCGTGCTTCACGTGTTTCTCAACAGACTCCACAAGATCAGAATGAAGAGAGCCTCACAGGCATCTACGACTTCTGGGTGAAGTGAGTTACTTATTTCCTTTTTAATCTCGCAGTCAGTGCTAAAGATTATACAGTTTATACAAATATCAATCTTTTTTTTTTATAAAATAGAATTCAGGCAACGCTTAACATAATCCATAAATGTATTATTCAATGTTGGCCCATCAAGCTTACAATTGTTGAGTAGACCATATCATTCAGCAACTGCTGATGCCCCAACCATCGCAGATTTTTGTTTTCTGCGGTTTTCTGGGCTTAATGAAGTCTAAACCTAAATACAACATTGGTTCCTCCTAGGTCGCCTGAAGCCAAGAAACGAAAGGCACCCCTTAACAAGAGTGACTCTACAAACGGTCCGGCAGCCAAGAAAGTAAAAAAGAGTGCGGAGAGCTCCAGCAGCGACGACTCGAGCAGTGAGGATGAAGCTGTTGCCAAACCAATCAAGGCAACTCCTGCAGGTACAGTCCAGAGCACTGACACATCTGGTTGAATTATGGCGGTAATGTGCCATTCTGAGATCTCGGATCGCATTATTAAATTGCATTTCTATTTTTATCCCAGCTGGTAAAGCTGCATCCAGCAAACCTGCAGAGACACTGGCAAAAGTAGGATGAAACTACAGAGATACTTCTAACCTAGTCTTTGGGGCAAGGCTGAGTTTTTTTTTTTTGCATTTATGCTTAATTTAAAATTGTTTTTGCACTAAGGCTCCAGTGAATTCACCTGCTGTGGCAAGGAAAAAAGACAGCAGTTCTAGCAGTGAAGAATCTGATTCTGAAGACGAGAAGACTGCCAAAGCCCCTACACCGAGTGAGTTTTCAGCCAAAGGTCATGCATATTGTGTAATGCAACCGCCCTGAACCGTGAACTAAAATTGAGCTGATACTGAAATGTGGTTTTCCTAATTAACTGGATTCACCTCTGATTATCAGAACCCAAGGCTGGTGCTGTCCCTGCAGGCAAACCAGCTGTTCCTGCTAAAGTTGCAGCTCAGAAAAAGCAGACCAGCAGCAGTGAAGATAGTTCTTCTTCTGAAGATGACAAACCAACCACGGTACGCAAAAAACATCTGAGCTATATCTAAATGCCAGAGCATGTTTGCAATAGTATTGATTCCAGAGGTTAAACAATTCAGAGCAACCTCAGTCAAATGGTGATTGTATGAGGTCAATATATGAATGCATATACATGAATGACACTATATTTGCTTCACCTGTCCTCATAGACTCCAACCAAACCTGCCCCAGTAAAAGCTGCAGCTGCTGCTGAATCGAGCAGTGAAGACTCTTCTGAAGACGAAGCTCCGCCCAGCAAAAGACCCAAAGCAGGTATAACTTTTGTGCCTTTTTTTCCCCTCCTTTTTTAGGGGGTGGTCGGGCCTGGCATATTTTTCCATGTCAGGAAGAAGCTTTTCAAAGAAGTTGAACTTTTTTAACCTATGATGCTGACCCACCATAGTCCCTCCTCCTCGATACTGCTCATTCTTTTGCCTCATTGACAGCTAAGACTACATGACGTCCAGACAATGTCTTAAGCAGTTTCCTTTGTCTTGATAGGAGCGTACAGTGCAGTCCCACCTCCTGCGTCGGTCCAAAAGGCCCCTGCAGCCGCCAAGGCCAGCGACTCCTCGGACAGCAGTGATGAGGAAGAAGAGAAAAAAGTAGCTGGTAAGAGATGCCCCCCCCCCCCCCCCTTTTCCAATGGAAATGTTCTTTGTATTTAATGGTATGTCTAACAGTGTTGTAATACTTAGCAAAACCTGCATTGGCAAAGAAAGCTGCTGCCAAACCTGCTGCAAAGAAGCAAGAGTCCAGCTCTGAGAGCTCAGGTAAAAATCACTGTCTTTTCCTTTTTTCTCTTGCCGTCATCTGATGGAAAATGTGTGAAAGTAGTTTTCCTCTTTGCTGTGTCTTGCCAGATTCAAGTTCTGATGAAGAGGTGGTAAAGAAGCCAGCAGCTAAGCCAGCAGCTAAGCCAGCAGCTAAGCCAGCAGCTAAGCCAGCAGCTAAGCCAGCAGCTAAGCCAGCAGCTAAACCAGCAGCTAAGCCAGCAGCTAAACCAGCAGCTAAACCAGCAGCTAAGCCAGCAGCGGCCAAGACCCCCCCGGCTAAAAAAGGCGAGACTTCAAGCTCAGGTAACAAACACAAGATTGTTGGCACGTGAACTCTGTATTTCTGTTAATGTGATTATATTTGCTATTATTTATTTATTCGTTGGAAATCCAATGGTTTTATTCCTACTGCATGTGTGTTGCCCACACTCATTTGCCAGTTTATTAGCTTCACCTATCTAAACCTGTTGGACTGAACACTGAGATTTGTGGCAGGGCTGTAGTTTTACACAGTATTTGTTTTAGGTGGGTACACCCAATAAACGAGCAACTTGGTACATTATGGTCCATTTACAAAATGTCTAAAATGTTGTGTACTTAGATAGCAGTTCAGAAGATGAGGCTCCTGCAAAACCTGCCGCTAAATCTGCAGCAACCAAACCACCGGCAAAGGCACCCGAGAGCAGCTCTGCTACAGAGGACTCCTCTGAGGATGAACCAGTGAAAGCCAAGCCAGCTTCGAAGCCTGCTACTCCAGTGGCAAAGCCTGCTGCAGAAAGCAGCTCAGACTCTTCTTCTGAAGACGAAGCAGCAGTCAAAGCTAAGCCTGCAGCTCAGCCTGCAGCTAAACCTGCAGCTAAGCCTGCAGCTAAACCTGCAACGCCTGCATCAAAGGCTGCTGCAGCAGAAAGCAGCTCTGACTCCTCTTCTGAAGATGAAGCAGCAGCCAAAGCTAAGCCTGCAGCTAAACCTGCAGCCAAATTAGCCAAGCCTGCCGCAGCTGCTGCAGAAAGCAGTTCTGACTCTGACTCCTCTTCTGATGAGGAAGCAGCAGCCAAATCTAAGCCTGCAGCCAAACCATCTAAACCTGCAGCTAAATTAGCGAAGCCTGCAGCGAAGCCTGCTGCAGCAGAAAGCAGCTCAGATTCTGACTCGTCTTCTGAAGATGAAGCAGCAGCCAAAGCTAAGCCTGCAGCTAAACCTGCAGCTAAATTAGCTAAGCCTGCGGCAAAACCTGCTACTCCTGTGACAAAGCCTGCAGCAGAAAGCAGCTCTGACTCTTCTTCTGAAGATGAAGCAGCAGCCAAAGCTAAGCCTGCAGCTAAACCTGCAGCTAAATTAGCTAAGCCTGCGGCAAAACCTGCTACTCCTGTGACAAAGCCTGCAGCAGAAAGCAGCTCTGACTCTTCTTCTGAAGATGAAGCAGCAGCCAAAGCTAAGCCTGCAGCTAAATTAGCCAAGCCTGCAGCCAAGCCTGCGGCTGCTGCAGCAGAAAGCAGTTCTGACTCGGACTCCTCTTCTGATGATGAAGCAGCAGCCAAAGCTAAGCCTGCAGCCAAACCAGCTAAACCTGCAGCTAAATTAGCGACGCCTGCAGCAAAGGCTGCTGCAGCAGAAAGCAGCTCTGACTCTGACTCGTCTTCTGAAGATGAAGCAGCAGCCAAAGCTAAGCCTGCAGCTACATTAGCTAAGCCTGCGGCAAAGCCTGCTACTCCTGTGACAAAGCCTGCAGCAGAAAGCAGCTCCGACTCTGACTCCTCTTCTGAAGATGAAGCAGCAGCCAAAGCGAAGCCTGCAGCTAAATCAGCGAAGCCTGCAGCAAAGCTTGCAGCAAAGCCTGCTACTCCTGCAGCAAAGCCTGCTACTCCTGCAGCAAAGCCTGCTGCTGCGGCAGAAAGCAGCTCTGACTCCTCCTCTGAAGATGAGGCTGCAGTCAAAGCTAAGCCTGCAGTTAAATCAGCTAAACCAGCTACTCCTGCGGCAAAGCCTGCTACGCCTGCATCAAAGCCTGCAGCAGAAAGCAGCTCCGACTCTGACTCCTCTTCTGAAGATGAAGCAGCAGCCAAAGTGAAGCCTGCAGCTAAATCAGCGAAGCCTGCAGCAAAGCTTGCAGCAAAGCCTGCTACTCCTGCAGCAAAGCCAGTTACTCCTGCAGCAAAGCCTGCTGCTGCGGCAGAAAGCAGCTCTGACTCCTCCTCTGAAGATGAGGCTGCAGTCAAAGCTAAGCCTGCAGTTAAATCAGCTAAACCAGCTACTCCTGCGGCAAAGCCTGCTACGCCTGCATCAAAGCCTGCAGCAGAAAGCAGCTCTGACTCTGACTCCTCTTCTGAAGATGAAGCAGCGGCCAAGCCTACACCTAAAGCAGCAGCTAAATCTGCGACCCCAGTCACAAAGCCTACTGCAAAGACTGTGGCAGGAGCAGACAGCCGCTCTGACAAAGCCACAAAGACCACCCCTGCTAAGCCTGCAGTCACCAATGGAAAGACGCCAACCCCAAAGGCAGCAACGCCAAAAACCCCACAAAAGCCAGCAGAGTCCTCGTCCAGCGACAGCAGCTCTGAAGAGGAGGAAGAGGCCAGTAAAAGTGCTGTAAAACCCGCCGCAACACCCAAGACGACCCCAGCTTCTAAACCTCAGGAGAGCAGCAGCTCCTCGGACAGTTCATCAGATGAGGAGGCACCCAAGAAAGCAGTCACCGCACCCAGCACCCCCGCTACAAATAGTGAGTACTGGATCCCTCTATTAGCCATTAGAGCAAATGTTTTATCAAATGTTCCCCACCCAATGAGTAAATGTTGTCCTCCACTAATTTGAGCAGCACAAATAATGTTTTCCTGTTTGCAGGTACAAATGGAAAGAGAAAAAAGGGTAAAAAATCTTCTGACGAGGAAGAGACTGAAGTCACGACACCAAAAAACAAAAAAGCGACGACCACACCACAAACATTTCCTAAAGTGAATAAGAAGGTAGGGCCTGCCAGACCAGAGCTTAGTTTAAGCCTGAGTCCCATGAAGACGGCAGCCTTCATTTAATAAGGATGACTTGTTTTTCAGACCTCAAACGAGCCGTTCCGTCGGATAAGAGAAGAAGAAGTCGAACTAGACCCCCGTCTACAAGACAACTCTTTTGATGCTAAGGTGAGCTCAGTACCCACTGTGATAGGACCAATGATCCAATTATGTCTCGACTAACCATGTCCATTTGTCTCTGCTATTCCAGTTCGGAGCCAGCGGGGACTGGGGCCAGAAGGCGAACGACGTGCTCCGGTTTACGAAAGGAAAGTCGTTCCGCCATGAAAAGACAAAGAAGAAGAGGGGAAGCTACTGCGGCGGCGCCATCTCCACCTCGGTCAACTCGATCAAGTTTGACAGTGACTAAGGACTCTCAATCTGGCCTTCACTGTACCTGTGATCATGACTTTCTGTTGTCTACTTCCTCCCCCCCCTGTAAACGGCACACTGACAGGAACGTGACCCTAGAGCTCAGCTGGCACTAACATGTAGTGATCGGAGGGGGCACTGGTTTAGTCTCTGATCTGAAGCCACACGTTACTTGAGCTTAGGCAGCAAGGGGAGACTACTGGTTAAGGTTGACATCCATGTGACATCATCACTTATAGCCACTAGGTGGCTGCAGGCCACTTCTTAAAGGGGGATAAAACAAATGTTTTTTTTTTTCTTATGCTTCTTTTTTAGTTAAACTTTAACTTCATTATCAAATTAATGTCTTGTTTCTTTAACTTTTCTATCAAGCCATCCCTCCAGGTTCTTTACAATGTTAAAAGTCTGGCATTGATTCTTTTTTTTGTTCTAAGGGATAACGTTGGTTTGTCAACCTCTATTTGGCTACAAGTTGCATGGAGAGGGTTGTGTGCTGAGTTTATTTCT
The DNA here is from genome assembly GCF_949316345.1 of Pungitius pungitius. Lineage (NCBI taxonomy): Eukaryota > Metazoa > Chordata > Actinopteri > Perciformes > Gasterosteidae > Pungitius > Pungitius pungitius. The sequence goes on along the minus strand of NC_084912.1, from coordinate 11,519,678 downwards.
CTTAACGTCACACAAGCATTTGGAAGATAAAACTGAGTTTTATAGCGTGTATTTATTACATTTTATTCTCTTTCAATGGTTAGGCCCTCAGGTAGTACTTTCCATACTATTCTAAAGCCATTTTTCTTTGAATCTGTTGTGACGTTAGCATACCTTTTTAACCCTCCCTATGAAGTGGTACCAAATGTACTATTCCCCAATGTAAAGGAGCCATGTGTTAATTTGTTTGACTCTCCTGTTCCAATGTTTGCAAATCTTTGTTATTTTATTCTTGTGGCTGTAATTAAACCCTAAATGTTGGTGTGGTTGGATAACCTTTTCCATTTCATTCCTCCAATATCGATGCTAATGTTTTACTTCATCTTCCTGTGTTTTACATAAATTGAAATGGCGATTGTAATGTTTTAAGTAATCGTCTCCAAATTACAAGCTGTTATTTTTCCTATGGATTTAAGCATGCATGGCTACTGTCACGAACTCTGCTATGGAATTATTTCAAATGTTTGTTTGATCAATAAAGTCTTGAATGGGAGTCTATAGTAACCAGTCGTTCCTCCTGCAAGTGCTTGTTAATCTTTCCCCACTAGGTGGCAGCACTCAGCTTTTACCAAGCAGTTACATCACCAAGGCAAAACGTATCTGATGAACCTTATACAGTTTACTGAAAAAAACAATTTCTACAGTTATATATTATACGGATGTAAATACAGCTACAATATAATCTGACTAGAGATAACACTTAACTCAGTAAACAGCTGTGATATTGTCATTCTTACTCTCCAGGCAGAACGGCTTTACTTTGAGGTACATTATAGCCTCAACGAAGCAGGGAAAGCAAGCCTTTGGCTTTACAGTTTAGACTGCTTTTCTAAAATAATTTGTTTGCATTAACTTATACTACATGACATATGGCCTAATGGAACAAACGGGTCCTTATACTGTTGAGAGCTGTTGACTTTGGAGGGCTGTCTGCAGTCCCTCAACTTATAGCCCCCCCCCTCCCACAAAAAAGTCCAACCTCTAACCACTGGGAGTTGCTTCAGTGCTCACCAAGAGAGGTGGTATGTGTGTGTGTGTGGGGGGGGGGGGGGGGGTGCTTACAGCTACTGAAGTGCTGTTGCTGGGTAGTTTTTCAGCAAAGATGGAGCTGATGTGGAGAGACTGGGTGGTTTTGGCCACTAGCTTTTTTAGTATTTAGTTATCACTTGTTTTAGCTGCTTTGTATCACAATACATGCATTGTTTGGGGTTGGCGTTTTAGACAGACAATTCCCATTTTTAAACACAGCACGGAGTGAAAAATTACTATAAAAATAATATGCAGATTGATCTCCCATCCACATAACTTACATCAGCACCATCAGTCATGGTGAAGGAAGTGCTGGTGGCCAGGTATCTTCAGCAGATAACGTTAATGTTTTGTAAATAAACGTCTCTTACCGCAAGTGTTTTAAGGTTGATACAAAAGTGTGGATGTTCTGTTACAAATCATTTTGTCACAATCCGTGTGATTGAAGCCCTGACGGGGGTTCCCTGGAGAGGCCTCTCGGCCTAATCGGCTCTGCAGCAATCACTCCGGAGGACCACTTCCGTCTTGTCAGTCGCAGTGTTCAAGAGAGCACGCCAGCGCGTTTCGGGCCAATGCAGCACAGTGTGTACCGAGGGGCTGCAGGACAATCTTTTAATGGGCAGCACACGGCGAGGACTGCCCATCCTGTCCATTTCAATTAGACAAAACTGCTGACCGCTCTTGCACACGCACACATTAGCATCTTCCCCCTGCACACACACTCAAAGCCACGTCGTACAAGCAGCCAGGCAGGTCTTTATTTGCTTCGAAGCGTTACACTTGATTTCATTATACACGGCAAAGGACTTCTTTGGCGCCATAGATTAGTCCCGCTAATTCCCCTCTGTTTTCTCCCCTCAGAGTCAAAGAGTGAAAATTAGAACATGGCAGGACAACAATCAAACTCACCAGTAAACCAGAGCTTTACGTTATTAAAAACATCTTTAATAGAGCATTTCTTTTAACATCCATCTGTCATAAAGTGTTTCGGTGGGCAATAGATGAATACACACTTTGAACAGCATACATTGTCGAGCTGACAAGCATCACTGTTTTAATATGGGACAAATGGTGCAGTTGGAGCAAGCACACTGGATGAAGATTACAGACGTCTGCTCTCTGTACCAACAAAGGAATAACTAAGGGTCTGTTGTCGGCATACAGACATACTGCAGCATTTACGCAGCTGAAGGTCAAGTAGGATTTATTACACCGCTGGACTTTTGCAGTAAAACATGCGAAATGCGCATTAAAGGCGCTGTTTGTACAGCAACCTGCTGACAGTGCATTCTCAATGGAATAATCATTTTATTTCATACAAATACCCACGATGCCTTGGACAGGGATGCCAGGGAAGAGTGCGCTGCGTCAGCGCCCTTATGTCCATATATGGATGGTCTGAACTACGGCAACATGCGTTAATGCTCCACAGCTGCGGCCTGAATGATTTCATTAAGCGTCCGTTCGGATCGTTGAGACATCTTAAAGGAAAGGGTCTTTGATGCTACTGCTGATGTTGCTTCATTCCCACGCCGTCTCTATTGCGTCCTTGTCGTGGCAAAGTCCCAGGCCGTATCCTGGGCACACTTACACATGGCACGCACCAGCCGAGTGAAGCCCATGTCCTTCGGTTTCTCCAGCCCACGCATCAGCCGCTGCTTCATAATTGCTATGAACTCCCTATTACTGAGCTCTCCATTCCCTGAAGGGGGAGAGGGGGTGTAATGGACAGGGGGGGGGGATAATGAAATAAAGGGGGAAAAGGAAGCGAGAGCATGAGACAACGTCCATTTATTGATCATGTCTAGCTGTCATTTTCAGCTGGATTTGCTCCTGATGAACAGTCAGGTACTCACCATCGCAGTCGAACAGCGCAAACACCACATCACACACGTGGTCTGACAGCTCCACTTTGGCAACGGTGCGGGCCACCTGCTTCATGGTGACTGAGAGACAGAGGGAACAGACCACAGATTTTCAGCATTTTGTGGGAGATAATGAATGACTCCTGGGGAGGACACTGTGGGATCGATTGCAAGCAGGACTCTCATATATCTGATAGAGAGCAAGAATTGGCGGGTCAGAAGAAGAGGAGCAGACAGCATCAGGACATTGAGCTGAAAATTGAGTTAATTTTCCAAAAATATAAATAGATTAAAACCTACATAGACTGAGACTTCAAACGGAACCCAAGGGAAGGAGCAAAGTTAAAGAGAAACTAGAGTATGAGGAAAGAGGAGAGGGTGGGGGAAAAAATATCCCTAAAAATGGCAAGAAAGGAGAAAAGAAAAAAAATGGAATAAACTGGATAAATGAGACTAACTATACTGCACGAGTTCTGAGAGTTTGTAAATGCACATCCAGCGCTCACCAAGGGGGCAGGGTGGAAAAGCAACGAGTTCCTCAAGGATTGAAGAGAACAAGAGGCAAGTTATTAAATACAAAAGATCATATTGTGGGCAAAGTATTGCTTTAAGGCTAGACGAGTATAGCAAAGACGTATAAAGGATTAACTGCACGGGAGGGTGGAGGAAATCTGCACCCGCCTGCCTAGAGGCCTTTAACTAAGCGACACCACCCCCCCCCCCCAATCGGGGTAAACTGTGCACTTGCAGCAGAAGCTGAATGAATCATGAGGATGTGCTGACAGTAAACATATGGAGGCCTTTTGAAGAGCCGAAGAGGATAAGGACGTTTACTGTCGATACATCAAGACCGCAGTAACAGGCAAAATAAGAATGTTTAAAAACATTAAGACAAGACATTAAATACGATAAATAGAAAATAAATAAAACACAGGCATCAATGGCTGAGGAAAACGTCCATGCATCAAACAACTTGCTGTATTATAGAAGCTACAGTTACCTGTGCTGCTCTCACATGTAATTGACTTTCATTGTTGGGATCTGACAGACAAATTACTTCAGTACAAATTGATGTTGTGGAAGATGAAGGAAATAGGACTAATTTGATAAACAATTTGACGCTTAGAAGGTCTCATTGGATTCATTAACTGGATCCTTTGTTTAAACAGAACGTTTGTTGCTGCACTTTGAACAGACCGTCCACTCGCTCCTCTGTTGCATTTCCAATAAAGTGGTTGCTCAGGGAATATAATATTTCACTCACTGTTGGTTACCATGGACTGGGACTGCACAACATGGTAACCAACAGGTGTTACCGAAACAAGCCAGGACTTAAATCTTTAAGAGAACAATGTAGGCGCGCTTGCTCGAGGGCACTTCAGAAGCGCTTGCGGAGCGTTTTTTTGCCCTTCAGTCACAGACGATGCACCTCGGTAGCCTAGGGTCATGTGTGTGTGTCCAAAGTGTGCGTTCTCCTGAGGGCCCGTAAGGAGAATCCGAACGATTATGGGATGGATGGGCAATCCGGTGACAAACGGCTGAGCTAGGATCTGGAGCAAAGCCAGGTGAAAGAAGATGTGGGGAGCTAACGAACAGCTCTGACAGTTAAGTCGAAAGCAGAGTACTTATGTGGGTGTACCTTTATCTATGGAGGCTCCGGCCATATGGTAGAAACTCAGGGCTGTGTCCACGTCGTTCACGTTCTTTAGGAAGGTAAAGAAATTCTCCACTTCCTCAAATGTGATACCCTGCAAAAAAGACGGGGAAAATAAACAGATGCTTTTTATTCGGCTGTTTTACCTGAGCCAACACAGCTCCGCCCACACACACTTAACATCGTCATCGCACGGACTGGGAGTGCACAACAAACTTTTGGGAGCAGCTCAGCATTTTGACAAGAGGATGTAGGCGGAGGGAGTCGACACACATGGATAAGCAGTGTGCCACGGCAGGACGGGGAAACAGACGCTCTCGAGTCACGTGCGCATATAAACAGTCACAAAGCTGCCACACTGCTGATGAGCTCATTTGCAAAGAAAAGTGAGCAGCTGTTCTCGGGCAGTAAATAACCCTAATGCACACTACAGGTTACTCCAATGCTGGCAGAGACACTGTGCCATTGCCCTGGATGCACGGCAGCTTCCCTGCTTTCCACTTATCTGCTAAATGCAGCATTTAAGCATTAAATGCGTCTCATCGATGGTAATCATCTCTTGAGTAAAAAAAAAAAGGATGTATTTTTGCTGCAACACCTGAGGGGATGGATGTGCATGGTAGTATCTTCAGTCAATTGACTGATTTGGCTCGTTACGGTGAGGCAGAACCAGCATGAAACCAAAGTTTGTGGGAATCACTGCTAATGGGAGCGAAATGAGTATATTGATGATTGCCCTCTAACTCTTGAATATTTTACTAGTTTAGAGCAAGTATATGTAAAATGAAAACAAATTAGTAGAAAAAGTAGAATGATTCCTTGAGTTGTTTATTGAAGGGATACCCGCAGGCTTTATTAAGAAGCTCAACGAGAGATGGAGTACTTATGCCCTGCCGCCGAGCACTGCCTCTCTGTGTTTGGTCCCCACAAAGAGAGATAGCAGAGAGAGTAATGTGTCAGTCGAGTGGATAATGTCGGGCCCTTGAGCGCGTGCCACTTTGTTAGAACGCTCCACACCACCAGATGTGGCAACGTGTATAACCACAAAGTGCCCACCCGTTACCTGGGAACAAGAACACACGGATGAATCTACCTGTGCATCCTTAAACATCTTCTTCAAGCCCTTCTGCATATGCTTGAGTTTACGAGACTGGACGCCACTGTAGGCCAGCAGCATGCCGCCAAACTGCTTCTCACTGATTCTGCCGCTCACGGGGTCGTTCCTCTCGAACTGTAGTGGAAGAGAGAGAAGGATGAAGACTGTGAGATGGAAAGCGGTAAATACTGGCATCAGGCTTCCAGTAGAATCTTGCTTGGGGCTGGCACTGGCCACACTAAATATGCTTTTATTCTTATTTTATTATCTCCCACTGGAGCATGTCTCAACAGCAGTGGGCCGCGGCTGTGTCAAGACAATCATTTTTGATTTATGTCCGGGCTGAACACGCCAACCCCTCAAAATGCTAATTTGTTGTGCTTGTGAGAGTCGGCTCATGACGGAGCTAAAATAAGCCCGGGAGCAAAGACAGCAGGGGTGACCTGACCATTCGGGCACCTGCAGGGGATCCACATGTAGTGAGGTGAACTCACATAGTTAGGTGATGCCTATGCTTGGTAGAAACAGCTCATTTGAATTCCTGAGTTTAGATTTATGTAAACACGATTGCTATAAAAGCTCTTCTTTTTTTATTCCAGCTTCATCAGGAATTCAAAAACCAGCTGGTGAAATATGGCGCAGGGTGAGCAGTGAATTGGATTGTAATGCCCATGTTGGTTTTGTTTTTATCTGTGGTGATATCATTTCCCCATCGGAGCCTTGTGGCACCATGAAGACCATTACAGATGTTCCAGTCCTATTCTTGGAACATCAGATGGAGGCACCCATTAGGCTTCAGTGATCAGTGAGGCACCACCCACGCCAATTAAATAGATTAGAATAACCATATGCTCAACAACACTCATGGCTTGCTGTAACTGCAGAGGCAGCAGAGGGGTCTGGTGTCACCCTGAGGAGACGGAAGAGTGCTGCTACCAAACGTCTCAGAGAGAGTGACACTGGCCACTGCTTTGTCATCCTCTGCCCTGGTTCTCCTGCTTCTTCTCTAATCGTACTCACTTTAGGGGGGTTTCTTTTGTGCTTTGACGGGCGGACTAAATGTAACAGGATTGCTGTGTGCGTTTATGATACCATTCACATATATTTGGTATAATTGTCATCAACGGAACTGTAAAGCAGTTGATGAACATTCTACATTCATTGCTCCTTTCCTCCACTCATTGCCTTTCCTCCTTCACTACCTCTAGTTTCAGCACATCATGCTGCAGTTTCCTCTGGAACTCCAGAAAACTGCCGATGGTGAGTTTTCCCTTCAGGTCTTCTCCGAAAAAGTAGGTGGTGAGAGCCGAGCTACAGCCGGCCGTCCTCAGGGTGTTTCCTGTGGTGGAGCGGTCACGGTGTCGCATGCCCATACTGGTCTGGGAACGTATGATGCTCTGGACCTAAGGATTGAGGGGGTCCCATGTCAACCATGACCATCAGGCGTCTGAATATTATATTATTCCATTAACAATGTCATACAAATTGTAAAAATGATGAAGAAGTCTGTAGCAAAATCACACAGTTGCATCATCATCTTGCATTAATTATCTTGCATAATGAGTTTTACTGTTAAAAAAACCTGCATACAATACTAAACATGCAAAACTAGACATCATACACCTCATCACATCAAGCTGGTTAAGGTGGTAGAGATCATGATCATGCACATCAACCTTCCTTTAGTGGCTGTCAATGTGATGTGCACTCGCTACTGTAGATTCAGCACAGACCAAACGTGTGGGACGCTGATTCAACCTTACGTCTCCTTCAATATGATGATCATGTGTGTGTTTGTTTGTTTTGCAACTTACCTGTTCAAACTCCTCAAGATCAACCTCTCCATCGCCGTTAAGATCAAACATCTTGAAAGCAATCTCAAAGTTCCTTTGGGGAGCTGGACAGCACGGGACACAAAAACAAAAACAAAAGACACATTCTGAAATCAAAACAGCGCATTATAAAAGTGGCCCGTTGCACTGGATCCACCACACAGCACCCCTCCCCCACCCCAGTGATGCTCTTTCGAGCCCACAGCCCTCAGACTGCTTCACAGAGCTAATATTGAAAACAAAATTTGCATTCATGATATTTCATTTCTCTGTCTTTTGTTTCCATTTTTCAAACCTGGGTACACTTTCTGCAGATAGTATTTGCTGCACTAAACACCCGCGTCACTTTAATGACCACGTCGCCACACAAAGTGAAATTAGTTTTCAGTACAGCAGGATAACGAGGCCGAGTTCAGCGTTGGCACCTAGAGTCTGACGATGACAGAACAAACATCGGGTTTCAAAGTTATATTCACCTGCTCTAAATAAAAAGTGTTAACTTGAGATGAGCTCTGTGAGTATTTGATGCTTTTCAACAGCATTGAATGGAAGTAGGTAATATATTAACATTTTATTCCTCACAATACAAACATACTATTATTATTATTTATTTATAATTAATTTCTGTAGAATTAATTATTTCTGTAGAATTCCTGATGTGATTTAAATATTCATTTACATATCAGATATGCGGGTTATATATTAAAATGAAAAATGTAATCAAATATATTATTCATGACAGTTGATGAAGTTGTTGTTTTAACATTTCCAGCTGTTACATAATGTCCTTTTTTCATGTATGTAAGCATTTCACTTAGATAACGATGCAACCATTTAGGCCATTATATTTAAGCCTACATTATCCAAATAATAACGCTTTATTAACCATCTGGTCCATTGCAGGTAAATTCAGTGCTGCCCATGAGAGCTGTATGTGAACAAGGGATCTAATTCCCTTACTGTTCATCTGATTTAACACAGCGCCAACGCAATGACATTCACACTAATTACATTCTACATCCTTTAAAATACTTTATTTGTTCAATTATTTTCAATGCACCACTTTTTATTGTTCTATTCATAACCTTACCTTGGCAGACCATTGACTTCAAGGGATGCATTAAAGATTGATTTAGTGTGATTTTACAAACGACTCAGCCTCTGAAAGCAGTAAATACGTACGACTGATACAAGGTGCGTCCCTTAAGCAAAATCCTGCATCGCACTATTTTTGTGGCCATGCTAAATGGATCGAGACCAACCGTCGTGTCTGCTTAAAGCCACTTGTCCTTGAACACTCCTTCAGACTTCCTTCCTTGGAACGGATTATATGAAATGGTCAAGCTAAGCTGGGGATGGCACTTTACTAGGCATTGGGGAGTCAGGGGCTTACTTATTATGAAATCTGATACATTAAGAAAGGAGTTTTCTCACGTCAGATTTATCCTTTGCATTCACTACCAATGCCAGATCGAGCTCAAGCAAACAGATTCTGTGAAACATCACAGAGGCGGCTAGGTTGACAGAACTGAAGATCCTACTGAACAGACACACAGCTCCATAACACAGACAATAATAACATATTTGAAAACATTGCCGCGTATCAATTTCCATCTTAAACTGGTCCAGTAAACATTTTTTTTGAAGCAGATAAGTAAATGAAAATATCTCCTTTGGATTTGATTTGTGTGTAAGATCTGAAGGATGTGGGCCCGAATGGGATGAGCGATATACATCAGAGGCATTAGATCTCAGTCAACAATGTACTTACTGGAGAGCACAGTGGTGAGGAAGATGTAGTCAGAGAAGGAGATAAGGCCACATTCTCCCAGTGTGTAAAATATGCTGTCCTCATCTGCAAACTTCTCCCTTTCTTGGGCGATTTTCTGCTCATTCAGGAAAAAAAAAGTGATATTAAAAACAAATCATACAATTTTGAATCGAACACAAGCCTTACAGCTTTTACAGTTGTCCCAGGTGTGGCTTTGTGTGTGTGCAAGCAAACGTGTGTGTGTTTCCCCGAGAGTTGTTCAAAAACAAGGAATCGTGCACCTACAATGCTTCCACACACACACACTGTGTGTTCCTGTGTGTGGAAGCATTATTCCGGGTACAGAAGGATGCTTATGGATCGACGGTTCGACAGATCTTCCACCATAGCAGTCATGCAAATGCTGCATACACATGAAGACGTACAGGCAAGAGAGGGTTGTAGTCACAAGCAATTAGTTTGTGGTCGGTTCCAAACACTTTATCCACCAGGGGCTGTACTCAGTGTGAAAGTGACATAAAAGGGAGGAAAAACATCACAAGAGACTGTAGCACAAACACACACTATTGATTAACCACATAGACAACACACCCTAAATGTATTAATCATTAAAAGATAGTGACTTTGGCCCTCCCAGTCACACACACAAAAGGCAAAGGTCACTGACGTTTTTCTGTCAGCATGTGTATATTCACAGCATTGCGTGAAAGAGACTTAATCACATGCACACTACACACTGAGTAATAGAGACTGGAAAAGACAGCGTCCACGGAACAGAGTGGACAGACGGACAGAGCATGCCTGGTCGGGGGGAGGGGGAGGCCCGCTGAGCCCATGTGGAGTTACCTCCGTCTGTAAGAGGTCCAATTCAGAGAAGGAAGGACGAGAAACAACTGTTAGAGAACAGCGTGGCCTCTGCTGTCTTTAGCAGGGCCTTGAACGACAAAAACAGGCATAGGCATTCATAGTGAACACACACTCACACACAGACACACACACTTGCACAAAACAAGATGATTGGGGGGCTGTTATAACTATCATCTTTAGCCAGTATCTGTATGATCAATGGAGCTGTGTGCCAAGTGCAAAAGAAGGCTAGTCCCACATTACATTATTTATTATTTTATTTTATTTATTTATTATTTGGAGAAAAAAAAAAGAGACAAAAATCTGATTTCATCCCTCCTTAGCGCCATCAAATTAAACTCAAAATATTCCCCCATGAGCAGACTCCCTTGTCATGATAAACATAAATAACTGCTACACACAATTGGTTCAAGCATTTAAATATATCCCTGTCCCCGATTAGCGTCTTGACTCTCGGTGAAGCCACTGACTCAAATAAAGAAAAGAGTGGTTTCTAATTCCTTAATGATTGTTGATGTTATCTGATGTACATGTACAGTATAAAGGGAGTGAGAGGGGGAAGGGAGAGAGAAACACGTTATTTTTGGAGCAGTGCTACAGATAGACACACAGATCACACAACAGAAATGGGTTTTTTTTTTCAACAGTATTCTTTGGGACAAACATTCCGGGTGGATGGTGTGGGTGGAAGAAGATTCCTAGAGAGGGACAGTTATGAATAAATGACAAAGTGAAAGAGAAATTAAGAGTAACAGAGGTTGGTATTAGACCCGCGGGTCTGGAACAGTGACCTACAGAGACAGCTGTCCAGACCAACAACCAGCAGCTACCACAAAATACACACGCAAATACACAATTGTGCACGTCCACTGACAACTGTAAGGAAATGAGACACGAATCCACTGGGCATCCTTATAACTATCAGAACAAAGGCATAGAGCACACTTTTATGTTTTCAGTGTACAGGCTCAAGGACAGAAACCCTGCAGATCAGCCAAAATGGCTTTTAACTAAATAGCCATGGAATATAATTGGCCCAAGGAGCCAAATCGCGTGTGATGCCTCCTGTGTTCCTGTCAGAAGAGAACACTCTTTTGGGATCCCGCTCCAAAGTCACAGACTTCCCTGCTGAGCTCAGTGTAGCTTTCACCATCTTGCTGTCTCACATGCGCGACTTGCCACCGTACTGTAAATCTCTCCCAGCTGTATGATGTAACACTGCACCCTCTCCAGCAGACAGTGTTACGCTGTTTTGGGGGTTTCACCTTAGATTTTAAGGCTAACAGCTTGATGGGTAGTACATTTATAATTCATAAAACTGGTAAAACACGTTCCACCTATTTCCCATTAGGGTTACTTGATAGCCCGGAATCAGTGTCATCAGTTTGGTCTTTCATCAGTTTTGATTCATCTACCCTTGAGGACGATACGCCTTTCAAGTACGCCGCTGCAATGACTAAAAAGGATCTCAACTTCATTGGGGTCTGTATTTAACACCCATCTTAGATTTTCCCCAAAGCACCGATCTTCAAATGAGTGTAAACCTAATTGCTGCAGCACTCGAGTTAATTAGCAGCTCACGCCTCGTCTGTCAAGGCGCATCCGCTGATCGCCGTCAAACTTCGTAGCCATCAGTGTACGTGAGCGTGACTTCAAATCTCCGCCTTGAGCCCACTCATGTGTGTCTGCCTGTGTCGGCTGAGCTATGGCCAAGTTCACGGGCTGTGTGCATATGATGGATGGAGCGAGCCAACTAGCCTGTGAGCTGAGGCAGAAACACAGTTCTGCGCGCACACACACACACACGCATTAAAAGGGGCGTTCCCTCCTTCTGTCACATGACTGCCTGAGATACACTTTCTCAGCACACCATTTGGAAGGGACAAACTTGAACGGCATAAAAAGATCTTTAGACATTCTAAAGTGTCATTGATAAATCCAAGAATTAAATGCTTCATCTTTTTAGACTAAACCAGCTACATGAATGCAAACGATTCAATTAATCCATTAGCTTTCACTTAATTCCAAACAAATATGAAGGTCCAACTGAAAACGCGAAAGATAATGCACATGTAAAAGTATACATCATAAACCTTTAAGCCTTCAACTTTAACTTGATCAATTCAACGACGGTGCTGGGTTCAGTGATACCACGCTGTGCTGTGGAAAGGGAAACGTCTGTGAGCACGACCACGCAGATAAGAACGCAGACAAGAAGCTCAAGCACCGAAAAGACGAGAGCTGCCCCCCCACTCTCTTTGTCTATGCGTCCGCTGCTGACCTCCTGTCTTTTGAACAGGTGAGCGTCGCCAGAACTTGGTGCACTGGAGCCGTACACCAGCAGGTATATAGACACACACACACACACAGATTAAAAAGGGAGAGGGATGTGTGCAGTGTGACAGACGCACAGGGCAGACCGAGTGAAAGAGGGCGACGACAAGTGCATTAAAATTTAACATTACCTTTTCTACTTTGTGTGTCTGTCCCTTTGACAGGTTCCATGAAAGAAGAGTTTCGGGAGAAACGTTATACGGAATGACCTGCTGGAGGCAGAAGTCAACCCGGGCCTGTGCCTGCCCTCTCTGAGTGTTGGCTGCCAGCTTTCACCACGTGTGGGTGCACTTCCCTTGTGCTTCAGCACCTACAACTAGGGCAGCATCTCCGTCCAAGACCCAGAGAAAACCACCCTCACTTCATGCTTCTGCTTCGTTCCACATGTAGTCCCATGAGCAGCAGGTGTACCGTTAATAACTTGCAATTACACCGGGAGCACCATCAGAATAACGTACACAGCTGTGGACCGCTCAATAAACCCGCTTTCAGCCACCGAGGAATGGCGGCTGTCTGACTAACGGGGAGAGGACGATTAGCTGAACATGCGTACGGACGACCCAACCTCTATAACTATAGATTAGGAGAGCAGAAAGAGAAAGACTAGGTGTGTGTGTGTGTGTATAAGCTTTAATACGGATCAACATTGAAGAAAGAAAGCCTGTGAGAATAAAAGTCAGTGTTAAGAGATGGAGAAATAGAGCGCCGACAGTCCAGACAGCGGCTCCTGGGAGCTTCCTGTGAAATCAGAAGGAGTGATCATGACACCAGTCGAGGGTGGGAAGAGGCTCATTTTCATCACAGCAGCCCCGACCCCAACCCCCCTCCCCCGCACTTCCCCCGAGTGACAGGTGTCCGCTCCCGGTCGCACGGCTGACGCAGAGGCTTCAGAGGCCACGGCGTGAACACTTTGCGTACATTTCAGAGCGCCCGCCTTCGGGGACTTTAAACCATGCTCTACAGAAATCATGCAGCACTGACATCCGGACAATCCAGTGGATGGATTTGCGAGGGCCACCAAGCACATCAATGCAGCCTCGAACGTTTAGCTAACAGACCAATATCCTGGGTCCAAAACAACCTTTGCAAGGCCACCATGCGTAGAGTCGGGGCGCCGCCACCACCAGCTACTTTCTCTGTGAGGCACAGGCAATAGAGCAGTGCATGCTGGAAAGAAAAGGCCAAAGCATGTGAAAAGCTTGCGCTGGTACTTCGTAATAAAGGAATGAAGGAGCGTTTATAAAAGCAAGACAGAGGGAGTGCAGGGGAACAGCTGTGTTAGGATTTGACATAGACCAATACGAGTTCCAAATGAATGAGTCATTTTAGCTGGCCTTCGCATCTCAGCTTCGCAAGACTTGATGTTCCCCTCGGACTTTGGGTATAAATGTATGTAAACCCAACTTTTCGATGGCGAGGGTGTAAATTATGCAGCAGTGCTGCAGTGTTTAATGATCCCTGTAGAGGCAACGTATTAAGTCCTCACTTTCAATAATTCAGAGGGGGAGGCACGGCACACAGCTGCCTGCCACAAGCTGTACAAAGGCCACCATCCACGATGACTCCGAGTATGAGTTTGCATACAAGTGCACACACAACGGGGTTTGTGTACTTCAGTTTCTGACACTCCCAGTCATTATAAGGTGCATGTAACCTGCCCTTTGCTGGGCTTGGCTTATCTTCATCCTGACTGACAGAAGAATTCGGACCGGTCAAATCATTTAGTAGATAAAGCTTATCGGTCAGGGCCCATTTATTAACGCGTATCGATATAAATGTGTATATCAGCAGCATTTGAATAACAAAAAGATTTCTCCAGCGCACTCTGGTGAAACGTTTTGCATCTAGTAGTAGAAGTAAATACACATTTTTGTAAGGCATACAAGCGGCTTAGGTGGGAAATTAGGTAGAAAATGAACACATGAGGGATAGTCGGCTTTCCAGCTACATGGTTATCTGAGGTGTATTATTGCCCAACTCAACAGGCAATAAAACAAGCTGTGCTCATTCAGCAACCATCTTTAAATGCTGGATACAGTTGACACATGATCAGACCCAACTCTTTATTTAGAAGTTATCATAAGTAATATGAGGTTATCTTCAGTTTAATGATATTTTTGCGTTGTGGTTAAACTGCTGACAGGCCAGTCAGAGCCAACTTTTTCCAATTCCATGATATAATCAGCCTTATTATTTGAGAAAATACAGTGTGTGGGGCTCAATTCAACACCTACAGCCCGCAGAGAAAAGCAGAATGTAAATCAAACATTTTATTACCAGTCTACGGAGTCCTCAATGGGAATGAGTCACTGAAAAAAGTTTGGCGGCGGTCACAAACTTAACTGAGGCTTAATGTGAAGCTGAGATGTGGAAAACACAGAAAAACGACTCTTTTAGCTGTTCCCCTGGACTAAGGGCACTGAAAAGCTATTCCCTCCATATAACTACACAGAGAGTGGATAATATAAAGAGAGAAAACCAGTCGGAGACAGAAGAGGAGGGAGTAGGCAGAGAATACAAAAGTGCAGTTTTTCATTCCGGTGCACACATGCTGCTCGGCACACACCCCATACCTGCCAGAAGTCCTGCAGAGAGGGAGGGGACGAACGCGAGGGAGATGAGGAGAGAGGGAGGGGGACAGAGGAGGAGGGACGGGTGGAGAATCCGTAGATGGAATGATTGGGGGAAGGGGGAGACAGCGACAAAGTAGGGATTTTGGGAGAAGGGGAGTTTGAGGATGATGGTTATTCACGAGGAAGGGAAGAGAGAGAGAAAATGGAGGGATTACTCGTTATGTGAATGAGAGGGGATGGCTGATAAGAGCACCAAGGAATAATCAGCAGTTAACAATGGCAACGACAGGTTACATCAACATAGGATTGCAGCCACACAATTAGGGGCGCGGAACACAACGCGCAGCGGGAGAAAAGTGGGATAAAACAACGAGCAAACAATGAGATTTCACAATTTCTCAAATAACAATAGAAAATAAAAACAACATGGTGGGTTAGAATGAACAGTGATTGCTAAACAACTCTAAAGGGAATGTTATATTTACACGCAGATTGGACCCAGACCTTTAAAACGGGTCCAACTCTCAGTTGGCCTGGATATTTTTAGATACAAGACTTTAAAAAGAGCTATCATGTTACAATACTGCACACCTCGCTGCTATTGACCCCCAGAGGAAATGTTCCCCTCGTACTTCACCACACCCACCTTCAATTCCATGATTTACACACTACATATAAGGCGCCAGATACTTGCCACGGCCCTTTCCACTTGATTTAATTCTATGCAGGCTTAAGTTTAATGTGAACTACATTTCATGGCGGGGAATCGTAATAGTTTATTCCGACACCGACTAGCTAGAGGGCAACTTCAAGCAAATGAGGAGGAGTTATGTTTCTCTGGTTGGGCAGAGCGAGGGAGGAAGTGGAGCAGTTGGGTTACATTTGATTTTCAATGCAAATAAATGAGGCCTGAAGATAGGGACATTTATATAAGAAAGGGGCTGTGTTGATTTTTGGATGTCACTGAATTACACATTTACTTTTAAATAAGGAAACGCTCAAACTCTTTGAGTTAATCTGCTGTATCAAAGTTAGCAGGACCTCTAAACCCAAAGCAGAAAATAGGACAAAAGAAACAAAAAGGGTTTTTACAAAGACTTCTGTCTTTAACCTTGCTGACTCTTCATCTAACTACAATATGGAGATGAGGTAGAGACTCATCTTCATACCAGCCATGGGGTTGGTGCATTTTCTAATGGGTGCAGATTAGCTCATTAGCTAAATGAATAGGGGTGGAAGGGTGTGAGAGAACCTGCTGGGGATCAGAGGATAATAATGGTCACAAATGAATATCAAGGAAAGCCGTAATGAAAGTAATGATGATTTGTATCAATGGTCTTCTTTTCTTTCTTACCAAAAAGAGGGGCTAGCATTTAGACAACAAATCTTTTTCAAGTCAGTCTGTGGACATAGGTAGTGAGGTTAGCCCGTCTAAAGTTCATCCGTTGTTATGGTCTTTAAAATGGGTCATTATGCGCTGGACAGACCCACTTTGTACACATCCATCTTAATGATTAAGTGTGGCGCTGATGCATTAAAAAGTCAGGTTCAACCAACGCGTAGGCTGAAAACAACATACGTCATCATTACCGTACCCTTTAATTCCCTTTCTGAACTTTAAACATTATCTGCTCTAATTTACAATTAATGGGAGTGGAAAATAACATGAAATGACGTTTGAGAAGGAAAGAGAAGAGGCATGGAAAAGGAAAAACATTGTATAAAGGATATGGTCTGTGATGAGGCCAGTCGTCTCTTCTCTCCAAATCAAGTTTTGAGAGAAGAAACGACCTTTTCAAAACAGATGCTGGTATTAAAACTTGTACCTGCAGTGGACGTATCTCAGCCTGTGTGCAAGGTTAGAAATGCATCCATCAAACAACAAAGTGGACCCAAAAAGGCTGCCTTACATTCTCATGGCCACCTTCTTTATCAAGTGGTTCAATTTAGATTTTTAACATTGCTATGTCATCCTTTAGGGTTATGTAACCCTCGCCGTCAAGGGTAGTAGTTTATATCTATGACGAGGAGTAAAAAACACCATTTGTATACAGGTTTCTTTAATGTCTCTTGAGCCTGAATAGTTGTTTAACTTATATTGCATTTCAGCAAAATTATTACCTGAGCGGATGATTCCCACTCATAAATCAGTAAACAGTTTAGTTTTGGGATATCATACATTTCCTAGCTATTGCACAAAATTGTTAATATAAAGCGCTTACTTTTCAAAAACTCACTAATAATTCCTTCTCTTTATGCATATTTCAAATCCAAGCTGTGAACCCATAAAACCCTCAGTGTAACCTGGGGATTATAAAGCAGAATTATGAAGTGCAGTGGTGGCTTGAATTTAGGATTCATTTTTAACAGTTAAGGAACCTCTGAGAAAACATTTTAAAAGATTGCTGTGAGTGAAAGTGAAAAAGGATGTATTAACTTACATTTTCACTGAATATTGAGCTTTCACTTGGAACTAGTTTTTTACAATAAACCAAATAAATTGACTAGGGATACTAAATCTCTCCCTCTGATCCCTGCTAAGATGACCCTCTACCAGCTTCTTACCTTTCCATCATATCGCTTCACAATGAACTGATCCAGGCCTAGACCTGGAATTTAAAAAAAGACAAAAATAAATGTCAACAGATGTTCAGATTAGACAAATAAGCATCAAGCATAACACAGCATAAGCGTCAGGATTTATGCCTAGCATTAAACAGAGCAAATGTATTTACATGGTGTCATTACTAAACATTTTGTATCACTGACATCTGCTGAAGATTAATCATAGTCATTAGCACCCCATTGCCATTCTGCTAATTCTTTCAAATAAATAATCATTGCCTTCAGCTTTGACTCTTCTGAATCAGTTAGAACAAATTCCCTCCCTGCATACTAAGATCATCTATATATTTTTAATATATATGAATGGTTCAACTGAGTATCTCAAGGTGTTTGAGTTCCTTGCTCGATGAATAACGACTTCAATGAAACACACATTAGGATCAGGTGATGCATGAGTGGTCTTCGATGGCCACTGGTCTGTGTCATATCTTTCTAGGCATAAGGCAGCAATTACTTTGTATGAATGCTCGCTGCAATAATTATTTGAAATGTTATTTTCTCTTGATCAAGTACACAAGGTGATGAAACATGAGTTGTCAATTTTGAGTGGAAAAAGACAAATCTACCAACTTGATGAACTTTGAGGTGATACATTTCTAAGCTAATTTCTAGGCTGCGGTTCAAAACTATGAACTAAAGCACTATCAAAATATTCAAGCAGTCACAAAGACTCTTATCACGGCGAGAGGCTACTTTCATTGTGACCTGCTGATACAAGTCTCATCAAATCAGATTTACTCTGAGGGCGTCGGCTGGAGAATAATCTGGTTAAACCGAACTTCGTTTCATCAGCACAAAAGAAAACCTCATCACCTAAGACCTCTGATAATAGCCTATCACCTTTCTTTGCCGAGTCAATAATCCTTTAACGCCAGGTCAGTAAACACGATCAATACATTTATCAACTGAGGGGCTAGATCACTAAGCTTAGGGACACATTTCCAGAACAAATACCAGGCAAAAAATGTCCGTCAAATGCACGGCCTTGTATCACTCAAATGTAGCATACCTCACTATTGCGCAAACTATTTCCCTAAGGGAAGACGGTAAAACCTTGTTATTTAGGTCATGGGTGTGCCTTTCCCTTATACACACGCTATGTATTTATGTACAGATCCTGGCCATGCAGCACTTCTGTCTTCTACGTAGTGTTTGTTTTTTAATCAGATCCATGGTTTATTCATCATCTGAAGGCCAGAAATACTGCAGCGCCTTAAAACAACAAAAGCAGACTAATCAGAAACTGAGACTTGATCATTATGTTTTTTTAATTGAACGGGGAGTCTGTGCGTTAACTTTACATGAAGTGGCTGCCTTTGAAGTAAACTTTAGCTTCTAATGGCTTTTCATCTGCCTTGCTGAACCTTCTCTTATCCAGCAGAGCTCGGCTCATAATTTCTTAAGTTGCAGCATAAATAAAGGAAGAGCTGGGGAGTCGTAAAGTGGGGAGGCAAGTCAACTGGGTCCAAGAATGGAAGACGAATGGGGTCCAAGCTAGGGCCACGTCCTGATCATTGGTTAACATAGAAAGTGCTGAGGGGAGCAGGAATGGCAGCGTAAACGTGACAGGCGTGGCTCAGTCCGTATTAAGTGCTAACTACAGGCCTGCTTCAGTTACCGCGGATTAATGCGCAAGATTTGATGGGCCTCACGCTCTACTTTTACCATAAGCAAGAAGGCCAACATACTCCTGCGTCATGTACATCTAAATTAATTTAAGTGTTGAATAATCCAGAGAAGGATGTTTAAAAGACGAGAGTGGTGCTGAAACATATCTATGCTAACTTAAGCTCCTCGCCTTCCCAACCCTCCCGTGGCTTTGGATCAAACATCTCTCTCTGGCTCCATGCGTGACGGCTGAGCTCTGCTCTGGTTGGATCATGTTAATTGATACACCAACTGCTGTGTCACAAGTGCCTCAACTCGGCGTGATCGGACAGCCCTGTCAGTCGCCCCGCCCCCCCCCCGCCCCCCTCCAGCTCCCTTTCATATTTGGTGACACAGCCAGTGGGATAGTTATACAACAAAGAGTCATTAGTATGGTACCAAGCGGGATAGTTCTACAACAAAGTGTCCCTGCAGCAGGATGGTTCGAGGGGGGAAGGAGGGTAATGCTCAACCAGTAGAGTAAAATCATCGCTGTAATTTGAGAATCATTTCTCAGATGTCACCCTGAGAGAATTCATTGATGCAGAGTAAAATCATCTCTGCAAGGTTGCTTGTGTATTTATTTAGGGCCGAGAACCTGGATAAGAGGCAAAGCCATTACAGAACCGCACAACAAGTAATAAAGAAGAAAAATCCTTGAAAATAACTGTGGTGTGATGTAAAGAGGATGGAAGAAAGAGGACTCACTCTCAGGCTGCTTCTCGTTTGGCGTGATGGAGCGTATGAAGTCCTGGGGCGTCATGTAAACTTCAGCATCTCCATGCTCGCCAATGACCTTCAGCGTTGCAAAGTAGCGAAAGATCTTGTCGGGGGTCGAGTAGGCTCTAATCCTGTTCTCGTACTCCATCACCTGCCAACCAGACCAGATCCACAATTAATGTAACATTTCACCCTATAACACAGCTCAGCCGCCAGCAAATCAAAGACCCAGCAATACTCCAATCCTGTGTGAAAGTAAGACGGGAAGCAAAGCTTCAGTGTACACTGAACTGTACAACAGTGTAGTGAGGGCGAAGGATCAATACAAAAAGAAATTAAAAAAAGAAGGTGGCGGAAAGAAGACAAGAGGACAATCCTGATGGGGTAGGGTATTAACCTTTTGATTAAACCACCACACACACCCAAAACGGAAAATTTTATCATTGTGACATAAAGTCCAAAAGCATCACAGACATCCCAAAGTCCTATAGTAGGCTCATCCAGTTTGTAGCAATGATTGCATGCTTCTGTGTTGGCTCCTGCTATTCAAAGTTATTGTCTATAGAGAAATCTTGCTGCCCCCCCCACCCCCTTCTAGGGGACAACCAACAGTGTGTGGGTGAGCACTAATAGGGCGGTCATGTTGAAATGCCAGGGAGCCCGGGACACATTGTCATCTCTCCGGATCTCATCCCTTCAGATTTACAGAACACTGATCTCTGCTTCACCCACACTGATGGAGACCGGAGCCCCTTCTTTTCAGCTCTGTGCCCTTTATGCCCTCCCTTTACATTACAAAAACTGCACTTATACAACCAAGGGAGTGAAGTTCAAGTCACATTATTCAAGACAAAACGTATGGAATGAACAGAATCTCATAAATGTTCTAAATATACATTATATATAGTAAGTACTTTCCAACACAAATACTGTACAACTCCAACAACATTTAACCATGGAGGGCATTCTCAGTCTAAAGCACATGCTCCGACATTTGCAGATGTACAGTGCATGGACCTCGGGTCGGTGCGCTCTTCATTAAACATACTCTTTATTTGACAGAGTGAGTGTGCTGGCACAAACATCCCATCTTTAGCAACACACCAGTGAATCCTGCGATGCTGTGATTTACTACAGCGGTTTGCTCCCCAAAATGTAATATGCTTTTCAACTGAGGCCTCTGCTGAATCAAAAGGCATTTAACAATTTTAGCATTCTCCACGAGTCAGATGCACAATTGCATCCTATCTCCTTTGAAAAAAAATGACATTCTACTTTCTCTTTACTTCTCTGTACTCCTCAAAAGACAGAGCAGCACATTGCACATTGTATCAAAGACGCTCTTCTTTGGTTTGTCATCTGCAGCCTAATCATCAGCAGTCAAATTTTCAGGTAGTACAATCCTGTTACAACAGCAATGCATGCGCACTACCTTTTTCTGTAAAAAATATATAGCGGCATTTGCACACTGGACATTGATTGGTGGGGCATTCAAAACGCCACCAGAGGTGAATCAAATACGGGACTTACTGAATGGTGATCATTTATTGATTACCTTGCGGTCACGGAATCCAGAGCGTGGCTTCTTTTTTTTCCCCTCATCACCTTCCTTTGCTTCTTCGTCTCCACTGCTGGCCTCCACAGATTTCTCAGACTCCGTCTCAGAGGCTGCGTCCCTCACAAAATCTGTCCCCTCTCCACCTGGTTGCTCGGAGTGTTGAACAGAAGACCCGGCCTCTGCGTATGCCCTAGATTACACAATTAAAATACATAAATAAATCAATGCCTTAGAGACATTTCTTTCTTATTGACAAAGAAGGTTATGTATTGCATTTATCTCTTGTGTCTGAATCCAAGTAGAATTGAGCAAGTGTGTAATGACTGTTTTATGGCCGAGTGTGTACTATATCTATGATGCTCGACAGTTCAAACAGGGAGAGGGAATGATGAGTAAGCGCTTCGCCCTGTGTTTTGTCTGCAGGTGGGTCTACAGAGGCAAAATCCCACTTGACCATTTTTCTAACTAAATTGGTTATTGGAATAATAATAATAACGATGAATTACCGAGTCCGTCAGGGGGAGGCTGAATAATTCAGTTTAACGAGACACAAGGAGAATGAAGCTCGGGGGTGAAGGCCTGGAACAGTCTCATTCCATCAGGCAGAGAAGCCCCGGAGCACCATCCATCACTCTGCCTCATGCAGCACAGTCATTCTGTCCCCACGGAGCTCTCATGTCAACACTCTTTGCCATCTTTTGCCTTAACTAAACACCAGCCTCCTTTGTAATGAATATCCATTAATACATTGTAATTTTACTTTGTGTGGTGGCTTGGGAACGGGAATGCCGGTATGTGGCTTCATGGGTTGGTTTCCCATACAGTTGTGTAATGCTGGGGAATTGAACTGGACATGTGCTCAAAAGTTAAACGGCCATTAAATACCAAAGCAAAAACGAATTCTAGTTTAGACAATGATCATCAAGAACTGCTCATGTAATTTTTTGAATATAGTGGATGGACAAGAAATGTGTGGCACTCATGAGGTAGGACAAAAAAAATCTAACATACATAACATTGTTGAAAGCAACACTGTTTATGGGTTGGTGAACACGTTTTGTGGTGTGGCAAGCCAGAGGAACTGAAGGACTGCCGCTAGACTTTTTTTTCCAATTGAATCAAAATATCAGAAATCCTTTACCATTCTCTCAGTGCAACAAAGACGAACACAGGTGTGCTACTGGGCCCAGACTTACCTTTTCCAGAGCAGCCCGGTGGTAGCTGACACACCGGTTACCCCAGCCAGCGCTGCGAGCATCAGCCTCCTCCGGCCGGAGCCTTGCACGGCTCCACTGTGGTAGCGCCGGGACAACTGCGCCAGCCCCAGCGACACCGCGGACAACGCCCGCAAGCGGAACATTCTGCAGGGAGAGGTTTCAAATGAATACACATTAAGCAATTGGGGCTCAGAAAATTTTGACACGAAACACGTAATGATAGATAGCAAAGATCTGCAGCTGTCTTTGCAAATAGACAGACGGGCAGACATAGAAGCGCCAAGAGATGTCTTCCTGTCCTTCTGCAGGCATAAGCCATGGACGTCTTTGGTAAGGATTTGGAGAATTTGACTAATAAGACAAATTTATATTCAACTCGAGGAGTAGAGCTTAAAGACTAGCAAGGCACTGATGGGATACGTCGTCGCACAGCGCTGCAGGCAAAACTGCACCTTCAAAATTCAGCGGATTAACATCCTGGAATCCCCACACAACTCAATTAACAAACAGAAAGCGAAGATAAAACTAATTGCAGCAAAGCTCAAGAACTTATTTTTCAGCCAAAGTGTTGCTGCATTCATCTATGTCATGGGAACATGATTAACAAAAGTAAAAAAGGGCAATGGAGTGTATCTGACGCCTGCCCATGAGGAACAAGGATGAGATGAACGAGTTCATTGCACTGAGGACTGTGGTCACGTATCGACATCCCATTAACTATTCACATATCGATGGCCTGAATATACAAGAGGCAAAAGGGACAAAATTAATTAATTGTTTTTCTTGGTCCGTTTGTCTCCAAGCTGCCAGATCAGGACCATCCATTCAGACTATTATAATTGGTTTCTTCCTGACTCTTTGAAATATGCCAATGGAGCTTAAATGAGTTGCTTTCAAAGTGAAAGATATCCCATAGTAGGAGGGCAGGCGCTTTTTCTTATTAGCATAACAGAGCTTTTTGAAGAAGGGGACACTGGGATTTGAGTCATGTGACAAGTACACATCCTCTCCCTCACAGAGCACTGAATGCTCCGTGTTTAAGTATGGTGACCTACCACTATCGGTGGACAAATCTCCTTTGAAAAGCGTACATCCAAAAACTAGCAAATACAGGAACACAAACACTGCAATTAACAATTGTTTTGGAAGATACAATATGCTACAACAAACAGAAAGCAAGTACAAGTTGTTTGATTGAGGTTATGGCAACGTAAATGTATTGTGCATTTTGGACAGACAAAAACATCAATGGTGATTGTAAGGGACCGTGGTGATGGACATCATTTTGCTATGTTTGGTAAAAGCCTTCCAATACGTCTACAGGCCTAAGCTTCTTGACATGTTGACAGCTGCTGCATTTTTCACAGTTGTTGTGTGGCTGTATATGCTAGAATAAAGCCATTTCCACAGCTGAATCCAGAATCCTAATAAACTCTTTAGATCTACTACGCTGGGACTTGAAAATGACCTGGGACCCGGTCAACCAATGTCATCAACATTACCCAACTTTGACAGTTACGAGTTGTCGGGGCCCACAAGAGTAACTTAGGCGTTTATGTTGTGTGAACACTTCTCACAACTTGGATGATTGCTTTCTATAAAAATTAAAAATTAAAAGGGACCAGAGCGGGCAGTTTCACCTGGAACAGCCTGGGGCTCTAAAAAAGGAGGTCTCATTCCATTTAAAAAAATGCTGACCCATTTCTCTCTAACTTTGCAGTCAATCTGTTGCTTGGGGATGTTTTCGGCCCTCGAGTGGTAAATAAAAAGAGGGGATTATTATTTTCACGAGTACAGGGCACACAGACAAGGATAAATTACATTGGCTACTTTCTACCCTTCCCCTTTTAGGCAGGTCTGTGACTTCCTTTTGACATAAAAACCTCCTCACACAGATAATTCAATCATTTAAGTCAACAAAAGTAGAAAAAGCAAACACACTTGACCTAACACTCGAAGGTTGGTCCATTTGAAAGGTTGGTGACTCACTAGATAGGAAGGCATTAGTCACTGTCCAAAAATATCACACCTAGTAAGTCGACAGTGTAGGTGAATTAGTTCAAAAAGGTGTCAAGGTATCAAGAAGGCTGGCCTTTCACAGGTGAAGCTTGAGATTTTCCCCATCGGTGGGAAATGTCAACAACATTTACCGCAGCTCAAAGTCATCTTAGTGGCTAACGGGCATCAATCAATCCATCTAAATGAGCAGATGAATTGATTCATATCATTAACGTGGCAAATACATGGGGGTCAACAACACGTCAACGTGTCAGAGCGGAGAAACGAGCCCTGGAAAGTTCCCATGATTCACGAGGCTCTCCTGTGTTTTGTTTTTAGCCGTGGGGACCTCGTAGCCGCCAGCTTGTAGCAACATAACGCTGGCGTTTAGCATTCCACCGCTCGGCGACAACGTTGTATGCCTCCAATCCCGGTCCCACTCTTGTATCGTACTTTATCGATAACCTGACAGTGCGCTGCTTTCGTGCGCGGCAGCCCGCTAACGGTTCCGCTGCGCAGCTAACGCTCGCTAGCAAGCTAACGCTAGCAGCGGCGGCCGTTAGCATAGCGCCTGCTGTCAGCCGAGGGAGACGCTGCTCCGTCGCCGGTGTGGACACAACTTCAAGTAGGAGCGACACGGTTACTCACGTTACAAACGCCGGTCGGGCCCGAACGACGAGGGTCTTCTGCGTTTCGTCTTTCCGTCCTGTTGTGTCCGCAGAGATGGAGCGCAGCAACAAATAGCAGCAGTTCCGCGTTCTAACCAACGAACTGTGCAGACAGAGGGGCGGGGCGACGCGCGCGCGCTTCAGACGGGCTATATATATATTATACAACATTTAGCCATTTGTTTTGAGTGAATAGTCTTTAAATGAAGTGGGAGAAAGGGAGTCTCTGCTGTCAGTCATACGTGACTTGAAAGAGCTCCAGTGTAAAACGTGTCAAGACTAATTGACTTGCCTCTTTGCTGTGTGCCAGTTCTAATTGTTACTTTTAATCTGAAAGGATGAACTGGGGAGCTAAGGAGGATGTGACATGGAAAACTGCAAGTTTCAATTCCCTTTCAAACATAATGTAACTGCAGGTCAATCTTCCGCTGTATGTGAATGTATCAATGTTATGGATAAAAGAAGTTATGGATAAAGTAAAGATAGAAATGAGAGTGAGGTTCAGCTGCTGAACATGTCATGCTCAAACAAAGAAATTCTTGATGTATGCAAAACTAAACAGAACAAGTCACCCAAGGACCAACTTGATTTCATGAACTTTCTTGACCACAAGGTATTGGTGGAAGCATGCTGTTCCCAGGAGAAGGTAGTTTAGCTACAGTTTGGACATGCTTGGATGAAACTCTGGGCCTCCTTGCCTTTATTCAAGATAAGGTGCCCTTAATGCAACTCTCGTGCGTGTCTTCTTTTCCCTCAAGTCAACACGCATTGAACTGAACTGGACTGACATGGTCTGCTTTTTATGACATATAAACATGTATACAGGAAAAAACGGGGAGTCATTTTTCCGGAGTTACTATAGTTTTACTCTAAAGGAGTAATAGTTCATCCTTTTGGAGCGTAATCACTACCCGTAGCCAGTAGAGTGAGAGTAAGTTTTCAGAATAAAATCTACTGGAGCCAACCACGCCAACCACGTTCCCTTAAGTTTTGTTTCTCCCGCCATGACACCTCTCGCGCTGGAATTTTTCTACCCCCTAACCCCTGCATTACGCTGCTGTATACGATCATCAAATGACCATGACATTGTGATGGGTGTGATGCATAAACCAGCTTATCTATATACATTTCAATAAATACAATTATGGCAATAACAAATAGGCCTTTTGTTAAAAAGGTCAGGGGGAGTTTTCTGCTTGCTATTTCTATAGTTGCTTCACACACAATCTTTTCAGTAAATCGTCAGTAAAGTTTAGGAAATCATAGATCTTGATTGAACAGCACTGTGATTTAAAATGCACACAGTGCAACTATATCTTATTACAAATTATTGTCTTAACTAATTGTTCTTTACCCATTCTATTCTAAAACATCCTCGCCACTTTCCCCTTTTTTCATCTACTCTTCCTCCTTTTTAATAAGGGAGGCTTAACAGTGCATGCAGCCCTCCAGCACAGAGTTCATTAATCCAAGCAATTTATCCAAAGGGCCACACAATATGTTACTGTCAACCATTGAAATTTCATATTGAATTATAATAGTTTAACGACAATAATAACCACAGCATCTTCCAGGTGTCCATTATGGCAGTGCATATTACTTTAGTTCAAATCCATTCCACATCCATTCATTGTCAGTCGTGAATATGCATAACACAATGTAGTTTCCAAAATTTGCAAAATACATACATGTCTCTGGTACTCTGGAACACATGCAAAACACGTACTCAGATAATCAGTCTGAAAAAGTTTTGATGATAAAGACCAGAGTGTGTTGAAATCTTTAGAAGTGAGCTGTGTAAACCTTAAATAAGAGCACAGCTTTCTCATACAAGTCTCCGCTCCTCTCGTTCCCATTTCTCTAACTAATTTGGGTTGAATGTTAGGTAACTGTTTACCCTTTACTCTTTGTGTCGCACTGCAACAGTCATCTTAACAACAGCATTACATGCCGAATAAATCCATCCTGCTAATCTGGTACAGGTGATAATGAGAGCCTCTTCTGCTCAAATGCTTTATTACTTAATGACGGTGTTGCTTCCACTGTGACTTTAATTGGAGAGGGTGTTTCAAATCTTGAATGCAACATGAAGAACACAGCTTTTAATCCATTAGGGAGTGCTAGCTTTTCGTGTTTCTGTGTACACACGTAGGGCGCTGAGCTGCTTTGTGTATCTAAAACTACATTGAAACTTGATCCTCAAGCTGCACCTCTGTATGTTGGTGAATGGTTCGGGTTAAGACCTGCAAACAAAAGCAGGCTCAAGTTTCAGTCTTATTACTACGTGGCATCTGTGAGCTGTCAGAGTCAGCAGGAAAAAACAAAGCCTGATGATGTTGTATGTGATTGGGTGTGTGATGAAATAGTTACACCCATCCATGCATTCTTGCCTTGGGCATTGCCTTCTTTGTAGACCAATGGGAGGGGGCTATTTCAAGCTGCTTTCAGGCACACATGCCTCTTCTTGTTCTCAATATATCCACTTCTGACCTTGAGATATTAGTGCAGTTCTGTCTTGCTTACTTTTTTATTTTCTCTGGGAAAAAAGATGTGTCACCAAATATCATATTTGAATAATGTAAATGTAGATTAGTATGGTTTTTGCCATCCTTATAGTGTATAATTGTGTAATTCACATGAATGCTTTTGAAACTGTAATTTATGAGACACCATTTGAAATGCAAATTGGTGTGAATCCTTCTTGTTTTACTTACTTTAGCAGTTAAATATTGAAACCAGTGTTAAGGTTTATGGTCATACAGTTGGTACAGTTTGTGTAATTTGCCGTTATTACTTTAATTTGAATGTTTTCTGTTTTAAAAGATTTGTTTACCCATAAAAAGTGAATTAAATAGAGTCCAATGGCAGTCATTATTGTTGTAGCTCACATCATGATCCAAAAACTCAGGAATTAGGGTCATTATTCTTTGCATAGCTTCTTCATATCGGCTTATTACACCGTTTTAACATACTAATCCATGCAAAACCTCTCATATCTTACATGACTTGATAGAATCTTTTCACCTTAGTGCAGCTTCTCTGGTTTTGCACAAGCACATTATCATGGTATGCTTACAGCAGTACACTGTAAAAGTTTATGTAAACCAGGACCTGGTAGTATTTGCCACCACACAAAGATTGGTTTGGACAATGAATGCAGCCTCAAGGCCGTCCGTGGCTTTGAATTTGCATTTAAATTGCGCTAGCCACACAGCTCAGTGCACTGCACCTGAAGAAGTACAGCAGTAACCAGGTAGGAGCAGGAACTAAGTTGAGTTTTGGAGCAACAATGAATTACTACTGCATTGCACAAACAAACAGAAGACCAACACAAACAACAACAAAACAAGCATATCTCCTTTTTATTTTGTGTCAGATTTCTTTATTTCTTCCCTTCGAGCTTGAGCCATGATATGAAGGCATGTCATCGTATCAATCATTAAGTAGAAGTTACTTCTATATCAGCTACTCAAGAATTTCTGTATGCAATGATATCTGGTTTCTCCCTTTACAAATCCAGGTTTGGCAGGCGGTACTCTTTGAAGGGCAAGGGTCAAAGATTAAGGAAAAAATATTACATACCATTTAGGGGCGTCTCCTTGACATTCGTTTACTTAAAGGACCCATTGACACTACTATTACCGCTGCAGTGGTTGAATGATTGGAGAGAGATATACTATAGACTGTTTCCCACCATTTTAGGTAAGACAAACCAAAAAATAGTTGTACATCAGGAAGTAACCTGTGCTCACGGAAGATCGTTGCAATTAGATGTGAATCCCTACAGGCTGCTCTTTTGGGAGCTGCTCTTTAGTCTCAAGAGCGACAGAAGGATAAACTAATATTAGACGTACTGCTAGAGTCTGCCAAAATGTTGCTTAACAGATTCAGATGTTATATTGCCTCTGTCTTTCAAGATAGTTGAAAATGTTTTAAGTTAATGCTTTAATGCTTCAGAGTTGCAATTTCTCCTTTTTAGGGATTTAAGAAAAAAGGTTAACTAAAAAAAAAGAAGCAAATACTGACTTCTCTTTTAGTGTGTTTTAGGTTCATATTTATTTGACCACTGGGAGTGACAGCTGTGCACGTGGCGCCTAATCGTGAGGGCAGGGTCACACAACCGTTGGACCCCCCTCGTTTATCTTGCACTATTCTCCTCTGACACCTTGTTTATGGACACACTGTCCAAATGGAACCCTTGTGTTTTGATAGCATGGTCACCAGAATACAGGTAAATCACACTTATAGTCATTGACATTTTTAAACAGGCCAATGCCACATTCGTGCATACTTGTGATCATTTTTAGTTTTTACAAAGGCTAAACCACACTTTCGTAGAGAGAGAGAGAGAGAGAGAGAGAGAGGGGGGGGGGGGGTACGAGGTATTTATTTTCGTTGGTGCGAGAAAAAAACCGCAATGCATTCGGCACACGCTTGTTTCTAAATCAGCCTGCACGACGAAGTGGTGTTTTCCTTTTTGCATACTGGTGCAACACACTGGGCATGTGTACGACACCGTAGTCCAGCCCCGCGAACCCGCCCACCTCCCCCCCTCCCTCCCTCCCTGCCTGCCTGCCTCTTTCCCTTCGGTGCGTCTCGGTCCGCCCGCAGCAGTCTCCTTCCCCGGCGAGCTTTCACTACAGAGATGGCTGCGAAAGTGTGCAGGTCGGTGCTCCTGTTGTCCCGGAGCAGCGGAGCGGTGGCCGGCAGCCTCCCCGCACGTGTTGTCTCTCCTCAGCGGCACCACCAGCACATAAGACCGGTAAGTCCCAGGACGCCGGGGAGCGGGGAGCGGGGGGGGGCGGGCAGGCTGGACCGGAGAAAGAGAGAGAGAGAGAGAGAGAGAGAGAGTGAGAGACATAAAGAGAGAGCGTCGGTGGCGGCTCGGCTGGCTAAGGAAGTAAAGCTAACTAGCCTCAAGATGGTCCGCTTCGTGTCGCGGAAAGGTGAGTCACGGTAAAGGTGCAGTGGTGTGGTTGTTTAAATCCACAGTGGGACGACACGAGAGCTTTTGACAGAGGCAATGCAGTTCTTTTTTTTTTCTTCTTCTTCTCTCAAGCCCATCAACACCCCCACTGGCGCTGCCCCGCCGTTTACTGTAACCCGCCGTGAGACACACACACACACACACACACACACACACACACACACACACACACACACACACACACACACACACACACACACACACACACACACACACACACTCTGTCAATGCC
Source organism: Pungitius pungitius (assembly GCF_949316345.1). Classification (NCBI taxonomy): domain Eukaryota; kingdom Metazoa; phylum Chordata; class Actinopteri; order Perciformes; family Gasterosteidae; genus Pungitius; species Pungitius pungitius. Next base: position 11,488,966 of record NC_084912.1, on the reverse strand, counting down.
CCACGTCTCCACTATCTTTTCAACTTCCAAATAAATACATAAATTTAGTTCAGCCAGTGCCGATGGATCACTACGTTTCTGCAGTAGCGGGTCCTTATTCGCGGGCTCGTTGCCGTGAGGCTGTCTGTGAGGCTGCAGCTCACGGGACGGTTCGGTCCGATGAGGGCCGACGGGGTGCTTCTGCGTGGTCTGTGAGCTGCAGGGTTCTGGACGTTTGTCAGAAGGTACAGAGGGGGTTGGGGGTGGGGGGGGAACCTACAGTTGGACCCAGCGGGGAGTGATGGAGATCGTTCCCTGTTTGTTCATTCATGCACTCAATCACATACGAGCCTTTGCAGAAACATGGAAGCCCACACACTGGGATGATGTCAGACTCTCCAGCCAGCCTGCTGTTTCCCCCCCCCCCCCCCCACCCCCCCTGCAGGGGGTGTTCCCCCATTCAGCAGGGAGATCCTGGGTTTTCCTGCAGACCCACGCAGGTCCTTCGCAAGGCCACTGTTGCAAAGCACCAAGCCTCAGCAAATACTCCCAATAACCAAAGACGCGTTGACAAAAAAAAGTGGTTGCACATATTGTTCCTGCTTTTGTGACCGATGTGTGAACGCAAGAGGAAGGTGAGAGGCAGGATGGACTTGGAATACGCAAGAATGAGGAAGTCACGTGGCAGACCGTCCCTTTCACTGTAAAACACTGTTTTGTGAGGTTCCCCCTTTACTATTTTGTCTTGTGACAAGTTTTCACTCATTCTTGTGTTTCTCGCTATCTTACTCTCTCCTCCTCACGCAAACACTCCCACGAGTCATGGGTCATGAGAAATTAAACAAGGCTGCCCTACCTGTGGTCCAGGCCAGCCTGGAGGTTAAGTGGTTGTCAGCATAGACCCACTCGGTCCCCATCCCCACACTGTCCCCTGGTGCCGTCGCTCGGCGTGAGCCATTAAGATGGAACACATTTACCTCCCACGGAGAGGTGATTTTCTCCCCTCTCCTACAACACGTCGGCCCATTTAAGCCAAAAAGGGATAAAACCGGGTGAGTTGCGGCCCCGCGGCGTCCTCGTCTGAGTTGTCCCTGATACGTTTTTTGTTTCATTTTCAGACGGCACAGATGGTAGTTTTGTTTTTGCCTGTCACACGGTGTGTTTTTTCCCCTCGATGCGTCGCTGCTGCGGCTCCTCTCGCGGGCCTGTCGCTGGGTGACAGGCGAGCGTCTTCCGTTGGCCGCCCTTCAACCGCAGAGGAGTGGGAACACTCGAGTTTCTAGACTAGCGTCTGTAAAGCTGCGGGGGGGGAGGACACGCGCTTAGGAGTTCCTGATAAGCAGGCAGTGTCCCTTACCGAGACATGTAAGCCACACAAATATTCTGTCGGTAGCTCAGTTTTCGAGCTGTGAGCCGACCAACGGCTCCGGCTGCTGCTTCCGATGACCTGATGCAGCAGAGGCGGGTCGACTCTCTCCAGGGATGCGAGGCAGACCGCGGCTTCGAGGCTCACATTTAACCCGCCCCAGATTACTATTGAGTCAGCTGTCACATGAAATGCTGCCGTCTTCAAGTGTGGCAGGAGAGTCGAATCATTGCGAATCAACAGGGCTTGTAAAGGCTCCGTCACTCAAAGGGCGAAGTTGGCTTTTCAATAGTGTAAATAATGTTGTATGTTCCGACAAAAAAAAATGTTTTTTTTTTAATCTATTATGTTAAGTCTTTTTAAGGCAACTTGTTCATTAAAGCCGAGCAGTTGGTGGCTGTTGTGTTGGAGGCCAGGGGGTCAAGTCCCGCTCCCTGGTTTTTAATCCAATCAGTGTAGGAGTAAACTAATTTATCCCTGCTGCCTTCACAGGCTCACTGCGTTATGTTATCCGGATTAGTGTGAAAAGAGAGTGACTGTCAGCTCGTGGCTGTTGTCTGTGAGGATGGCGATAAGATGGCGGAATGATTGATAAAGCTGTCCACATCGGGCCGTGTTATGCGTGTGTAATGCATATCATGTCGAAGACTAAACGTTTTGACATGAAAGGATGCATGAATTGTTTCATTAGCTGTTGTTCATTTGGTGAATTGGTGTGACAGGTGTGCGAAAAGCTGTGAGTTCCAAAGCCGGATTGGCTGTTTATGATAATCAAGGTGCATGATGGGCCGCAGATCTCATCATTTCATGTCTGGTACCTTTTTTTTATTGGAAGGAACCCTTAGTAATTGCTGGTGAGCGCAGCTGCACTGTTCCATCTTTTCAATGTTATTGAAGTACTTTCTCTTCGCAGAGGATATTTTAATTTGCATGATCATTTTTTTTGCCGGGTTTCATACACTCCAGCTGGATTGAGGCGATGGAATTTCAGTGAGTCAAGGCCCAATTCCAAAAAATGATTGACTCGTTACTGGATTTGACATTCTGGCCATGTTCCTCCCACTGGTCTTCATTTACATGGTAACATTTTCCAGCTTGCTTTGGATGAAAGAGACACCTGTACCAACTACAGTGCGAATTAAGTGGATTTTGACCTAAAAAAAGAAACTCATCATCTAAAATCTTTCATCCCCACCAACAACTGAGTGGCTCAGTCCACTAGTGACTGCCCCCCCCCCCCCCCCCGCCCTTGTTTGAATTAGGTGCAGATAGTGAGCTGCAGAGCAATGAACAGGAAATAAAAGAGAGGCAACCTATCTTTCATTGCAAGCTGTGGGTGTTTGACCGATGTCCAGATACCGAATGACAGCATTTCCCCTTGATGTGTTTGCCCTTGTGGAGGACTTGAGGGGCCAGTAGAATGGAATTTGTCAAACGCTATCACAGGCTTGTGGTTCATTTTCACGGGGAAGGGTTTTCCCATGAAGTGAGGCCATGCTGCTCCAGCATCAGGGCCTTTTTTGTTTTGTTAGTAAAGCTGTTTGCTCCCATTTGTTTGTGCGTGGGCAGCGGCACGAGGAATGAAGGCACGGTGAACGGTGCACTTCTGGTAAACATGCAGAAATCAATCATTTAATTGTCATCACAAGTCTGATGTGTAATCCTCCATCCTTGTTATTCCTAATCAAAATAAACCAGTGGTGAAATGTTCTTGTGTGGAAACGTTAATCCTCGCAATGTATACAGCAGTGACTAAATGTTTTAAAATGCGCATTTACTAGAGTTGAAGCTGAAATAACCTTTTCGATAATGGTTCCTGGTACACCTTGCCTTTGTGCATTAAGAAAACGATCATTTACTATATCCAATACAATCGAAAGTAACCAAACGTGTTGTTTTGCCATCGTAGTTCTGTCTGCTTTTAGCTGCTGTGTTTCTGACAGAGAACCTGTCAGCTGCAGCACCTGCCACAGTCACTTTCCCGGGTCGGCCGTGGTCCGGGTGTTATATGGCTGACCTGGCAGGAAAATCAGAGTGGCGCATATGTTCTGCTGCACCCTTTTTTGTGACAGTTTTCTCCAGAGTTTACATCATCTTTCTTACTGTTGCCAATGCAATTAGGTTGCCATGGCTGAGAGATGGCTGAGCACTCAGCGTTGACTCTTTTGACTTGCATCTTTTTCAGGTGATAAAGGGAGAAAAGCTCTCTTTGCCGCCTGCCTGTCTCAGACCTGCTACGTATGCTGTGTTTTCCCCGATGCTTTCTTCCTTCCTCCGGGTCCATCGCGTTGCAACACCTGCTCGGCCTGTTCACCAGCTGTTTTCCCCACAGTCAAAAATCAGGATTAGTATTTCATATACGTATTTAATTTTATTTTATAAAAAACAACCCTGGATCCTGCAATTCAGACCGTCTCCTTGTTGGTACAGGATGGTTGTTACGCTTTGATTCCCAGCAAGACTTCTGGGGGCCACGAGCATCTGGAATCTGCGTTTGGGTGAAGAGTTTCTGTAGCATTGTAAATGGATGAGATGGAAGGGATTTCACCCTTGAAGTGGCAAATGACTGGTGAACTCGTGCTGTTGGCGTATACTAATTAGTTGCTTCCCGTGTTTCTGTGTGGCGCAGCGTCTCTCCACTCAAGTCTGAAAAGGACATTAAACTAGGCTCATTGTGTAATGGGATGATGGATGGAGACACCGCTTGGTTACCCCCTCTCACGTCTGGGATGTTGCGCTGGTGGCGCCCTCTGGGCCAGCAGGGCAGGGGAGTAGTGCCTGAAGGCCATCAGCGGCTGGGCCTCTCACGTCATTGGACAGGAGATGGGGGGCTCATTATTGTGACAGCGATATGAGTAGTGCAAATCAGACAGGGCACATTTGGTTTGTATGAAGGTGGGCTTGTCCCAGAAGATCTGTCAAAGAATGTGTGACAGTTATGTGAAAGCATTTCCTGATTCAGGTGGTTGTGCTGTGCTTTCGATGTGGGTCAGTGGGTGCAGAGTATTGTAGTACTGAGTATGGCATCTGTTTTGGAAAATGCCGTATGCAGCCAATACGGTATTTGCAGTTTACATACGGTATGCGCTGATGTTATTGTGGGCTTCAATGGAATTGGAAAGCATGTTTTATTAATTGACTATATTATGACATCTAGTTTGCATGAAGCCTTGATCAGAAACTACACAGGCAAAATAATTAGAACATGAACGGGAGGGAGGCCATTATGTCTGCAGACCAGAGAAAGATGACCCTGAGTTCCAAACAGCAGTTTGTGAGACTAGGAATATATTACCTGAGAAAAGTTTTTAGTTTTTTTCTACATTTCTTCTTCCATGTCTGACATGTCTCAAAGCTGCAGATATGAATTATTGGGGAAAGCCAATACATTTGAGTAAAGTCACTGGATGGACTTTTATGTTCTTAATGAAAGTAAAAACCAACGCTGATGGTTCAGCCTCTCGTATCAGCCCCATTACAGAGCTGCATTTAATGAACTCATAATCTTCTCTCCCACTTATCTACATTGAGCTGCTTTATTGAATTGAAATTGGAATCTGTTCGCTCCAAAAATGAGAATAAAGCTTTTTGCTGTTTACAGTAGACTTTTAGAGTCCCGAGGAAGCAATGCATGGATTTTTAGGTGTCAGCTGGTGCCGAGTACCGATCCAGATAACAGTGTTTACTTGATAACCTGTGCGCCTCACTGTGACTTGGGTCCCTCTTTGATACGTCAATACTGTTTTAGTCCAAACTTAAACAGGATACAAAACCCTGGTATATGTTGTATATATTATTTGTGCATCCTTGGCTTGAAGTAGAAAACCATCCTATTGGGGCAGTGCAGCGAGAGGACAAACACGACATCAAGAAAGAAGAAGCCGGCTTAGCTGTCAACAGAGAGACAGTTTGTTCAGGGAGCTTGGTAACATTATGAATGAACGACTGCTGTTTGGCTGATGGAGTAATGACTGTGTTGATGTCGAGAGGAATGTGGGGATTGTGTCATGTGAGGATTCCCTCGGCGCTCTCTCATATCTTTCACCGGGCCGCTTCTCATTACAGCTCCACCGTCTCACTGCCAGCGCAACCGAAAGGACCGTTGCATATGTCTAACTACGGAGCGCGGCTCGGAAAATGGATTTTTACTTTGAGGGCCATTACCTGGTTTGAAATTGGTAGATGCGTAGGTAAAAAAAAAAGGTTGATCAAGTGTTCTTTTGCCAATTTCCAAATGGCTGTGAATATCAGCACCCTTTTGATGTATGATGGCCAGTGTTTTTTTTAGGATACATCTAATGAGATCTATCATGATGGCAAAGCAGGAGCATTTAGGATCCCTGACAACACATTTGTGTTGTAATTACTCTGTAAATGATTAGTGGTCACTCATCTGGAGGAATAAGTAATGCATTGCTGCGCATTCAACAACACCATTTTGTTAAAGTTCAACCTAAATAGCAGGCAAATCTCTCAAGGCAAATACGGCGCACAAATAACCTAAAAGGTCACTTTCAAAGGGGGACCCCTCTTAAACTCACACTCGAACACAACCACAGGCAAACAAGTTCATATGCAGTCCTTATGTTTCTGCCTGAGAGACGTACCGGTTTAGTTGAAGAGGGCTTTTCAAATTTGTTTGACCTTTTTTAGATCCGCTGATTTGAGATTCAGGCCGGTGTCTCCACGGATAAAGCTAGTTGATCTCTGGGGACCGATAAGCCTGCTGCGCCGGAGGAGAATCTGCATGCGCCTCGAGCTTCATCTGTTCTGATAAACATACTGGTGTTGGTTTACCAGGGCCATGAGGGCTTTGCTGGTCGTGGTTAAACAGGAAGGATGTACGGAGGGCCGTGACATGATGTTTGCGTTGAGGTCATTCTGGCTGTCGGGAGACGCGTCAGTCAAACACACATGGTGCTTTTTCCTTACGGCCCACTTTGCTACCCTGTTTTTATTTATCTATGTTCTCCATGTTATATTGCAACCGCAAAGGTAGGGAAAATTGGCCTACTTTCAATTGGGTTATGTGGAAGGGAACACATTAAACCCGTAAGGCTTGATCACTATCAATAGATCGTGCTCACAGTCTGGTCATCATCACAAGGGGAAATAATTTTCCTTTTTCAGGAGAAAATCCAGTAATTCTGAACTATTGATGATGTTCCCTGGTTCATCATGCCTCTACTAGGAAACGACACGCTCAACCCCTCCATCAATTGTTGGCTGGGCCGGCCTGAGAGTGACCATCGAGCTGGTTTTATGATTTTAAAGTGACCAAAATGGTTGACAAGTGTGCTTACATGACAGGTGCAGGGTGTCTTTGCAACATGAAGTATGTTTTTCCCGGTAGGAAAGCAGAAATAAGTGGTTGCTTGGCAGCTGCTCAGAGACGACATGTGGTCTGAAAGGTCGTGACAGGAAATAGGATGTCTGCCAGCAACAAACAACATAGCACGTCGGCGTGAAACGCGCTGTGATCTCCCTTTGAGCCTCCGGGAGCTTTGAGTCCCCTTTTTTTTGCAGACTCACAAAACTCTTCCCGCGTTTAGCTTTTTCCAAATTGCCTTTTGAAATGAGACGGCCGAGTGACGCCCGCGACAACCTCGTTACGCCAACCAGAAGGGACGTGAGGCCGGTCAGACCCCGAGCGCGTGCAGGGGGCCAAAGACACGCAGAAAGCGAGCCTCCCCTTTTCGGCCTGGCGCCAACTTTGTTTGCACTGTCATTATCCATGTTGTTGCGGTGCCACGGTGGAGCCAAGCACACGGGGATTCCCCATGGAAATCATACAAATATGCTCATCTCCTCCAGACAATGGCCTCAAAGCCCTCACGGTCCGATTGTGTTTCTGTAATGATTAGCTGGACAAGCCAAACATTTTCGGCATGCGTGTTTTTTGCAGCTCCGCAGGTGGAATTTCTAAAGGCTTTCCTCTTGATAGAGGGCCGGTCTCCTCTGAATACTTAAATGCTAGTTTTAAATGAATCAAGGGTCTGAGCATTGAGCCGAGTCTCTTTTAATTAACTCCTATATCGGTATAATAAGCACGCCTGTTTCAGTGAGTAGTGTAGTGGTGATGGGGGATAAGGCTGCCTTTTGCTGCATCTGCACTTTGGAGCCTCCTTTTATTTTATTAGTATTCAATGTTTCTGTGTGGACTATAGGTATTGAACTGATAATCCTACTAGATGAGATTTTTATTATATTATTTGTTATTGCAAGCATTGCCTGGCCTGCAATATATATCCGTATATATGTATTACCTTGACTGAATATACTGTGGTACATTATTAACTTTTTTACTGACTAACGGTGTGGTTTATTCTCAGATGCTTTCACAAACCAGCTCTACATCAGGGGGCTTCAACTAAAATGTGAAGAGGTCCAGTTAAAGAAAATGTCTCAAAACAAAGGTCCGGAAGATCATAATTTGACTATTTAGTGTGATGAAATGGAGTTGTATCAACATTTGCATGTAATCAATACATGACTAATAAATCTAATTATTTCAGTATAATTTCTAAAACTTCTTTGACTCAGTTGGTAGAGTAGCACCATTTTTTAGCTTTTGGTCCGGATGGGACGGCTTCTCTGCCCTACATCATGAGAGAAATGACCCATAGCAGCATGCAGTGTCCATATTAACCATGCAGTGCATCTGATGATGTCAAGTTGAACTACATTGACATAAATCAGAGATACTGCATTAAAGTAATTGCTGCCTCATTAACAAATGTAAAGTAAAAACCCTTTAAAAGTTTATAAATATATTGCCTTGCAAATCCATGGTAATTTCTTGTATGTGAAAGTCAGAAAGGACTTGAAGGGGAAGATGTTTGCGAGAGATAACGTATTTTCTCTGCACATTTCACCTTTGCGAAGCAGGGCAGGGAGTAAATTGCTTATGTAAATAACTCTGCTCCTGCTATCTCTTTCTGATGAGGCGATTGACAGCCTGATATGGAAGCTACCAAATTGTTAGATTTAAAAAAAAAAGAGAGGTTAATCTCACAGCATCACGGCATCCATTTCAAAGGACATATTCAGGAACAATAACGGCAGCAGCACTTTCACTATGGTCATGTTTGATTAGAGTGATTTTGACTCGTGCTCTCATTAAGTCACTGTGTTTGTTGATGAAAGACAACAGTCATAATTGTGGTTCTCAGCCATTGAGTTTGCTGGAGCTCCTCTTCATGGTGCGACTGCAGTGTGGTGCTAATAAGCATGAGACTCGTGTAGGCTAATGCTAATGAGGGTTATCAGCGTGATAGGTGAGGATTTTTCCCCTTGAGCACTGGCAATGTTTTTTTTTAGACTGACTAAGACGAAGGTCTCTTTAGTTGCTTTCTAATGTGCTGCATGTGTGTTATTGCTGTATTAGTCCAGCTCAGACCTGGAATGAGAAATATCTATCTTTATTTATTATTTCTTTATATATTTTTCTTTTATGTGCTTTTGCATTCACACCTACACACACACATTCCTTACCCCCTTTTCCTGATTGAGACAAAGGATAAAGCTGTTTCCTTTGCGGGGTCAACTGTCTTTGCTTCCGGCACACCGGAAGACCAGAAGTAAACAAACCTGCGTCAACTGCGTTCAAATATTTTTATTGCATCCATCGCGGCGGCATTAATCGCATAGATTGATTAACGCGTTGATGTTGGCAGCCCTACAAAAAACCCGGCAGGTTTTCTTTCTCCTCGTTCCACACAGGGAGGTCAAAATCCAACTGGCCGCGGGGGCCCCCGCTGCCGGCCGTCTTCCGGGCGCCGCCTGGCATCGGATGTGTGCGTGCGTGACCTGCAGGCCTTGCATCAGCTTGAAATGCACACACCTTCCTCACAACTACACGCACATCAAACATGCTTTCTCTCGCGAGACCGGGGCTTGTTCGTCAGTTGTGTTGTTTGAGCGCCTTTTGATTTGAAAGACGAGCTCTTTGGCGATACTACACATTTCCATTCTCACTACGCGGTTACTCATCCTTTGCCAGCCAGCTAGTGCCCCACCGTTCTATTAATAGGACTGAGGAGATGGTGGAGAGGAGACTTTGTTGGAAAAATTCATTTCCATGGAGACGGTTTTCTGTGGGCTTTGCGATCAGAGAGCCGAGCCGTTGAGGAGGACTGGATTCTGGGCAAGTTTGGCAAAAAGTAAGTATTTACATTCCGTATCGCAAGGGCAGTGTTGCCGTAGACGTCTGGGGAAAGCCAAATTACTGCAAATGTTTGCTCCTTTCCTCCGGTTGCAGATGCCCGAGTCTATTATCAATACTGAAATGATATGAAAGAGGCCGCGGCAAACATCTGTTTTTTCTTATTACGCCCCACGTGCACCGAGAGCCACACAAACCCAGATCAAAATCTTTTTTTCTTTAAGAGCTGAACCATCTGAGACTTTTTTTACTACACTGAAATCTCATGACTCACCGGCAGCCTGTATGCGTCACATGTCCCTCTAAAACTCCATTAGGTTGTTCTTAAAATATGTACAAATGGCCACGTGTCCAGCATGTGGCAGCTATATTAAACTTTTTGGAATCTGAGTGGTCCCTGGGGTATTGATCTGGGTGGGGCGTTATAAAAAAAGTCCCACCCATATATAGTTATATATATGGAGGAGGCAGTTATTTGTGCCTCCTGCTGCAATGCCCATCCGCACCACAGCCTCATAATAAATGTCTCTTCTGCAGAGGGAAGACAATTATCCGCTTGTCATAGAAAGGTCAACGTCTGACTTTTTCCTCCTTACAACCGCTGCACGGAAATCCAGCACTTATCATTCAGCCAGACAGCTACCGGGTATTCGCCCCGCTGTGGTTTTCCCAGGCAAAACAGTTGAGCAGCGAGGAGGCACCGCCAGAGCAGTTATCAACCCAGGTCCTTAGGGGAACCCTGGGGAAATCCCAAACCTGGACATGAAGATGATGGAGAGAGAAACAAGCAGTGAAAGGAACCCGGGGGAAGAGTGGGAGAGTTTGAGAGTAGGTTAGAAGCATCTCCTTTTTCGACAGGTAATAGCAAAACAATCACAGGGTTTTTTTGTTGTTTTTTTTGTTTGCTGTCTTGTAAATCCATATATTTTACCCTGCAACAGGGACACATGAGAGAGTTGCCAAAAGCCGAGGCTACGGTGCAGGTGTGAAGAGACGTAAATACACAGGTTCCCGGAGCCTTTGGAAAGCCCCGGTGCTGCTGTTGCCTCGGTAACACTTTGCCCACTGAAAACGTCCTTTTCAGACTTATGAAGGTTATTCCTTTCATTGTCTCCTGTTCTCTGCTGTACATGCAAAGATGTCCATCTTGAAATTATCTCTTCTGCACGGAGACGGTGCAGTTCCCTGTGCAGACCTGCACTCGGGTCAAGGCCTTCCTCACAAACCGGCTGTTGGTTTACTGCCCCTCCCTTCACAAGCCTCTTTGGAATAAATGTAACGCTGCTATGCACTGGCAGCGTTAAGTCCGGTCTTGAATTATTGAGTGGTCTTCCCTTCAAATGTGTCCTTCCTTTAATGCAAATTGTAACACAAATCCTTATTCTGCAAATATACAAGAGAGTTGCTGCAGATCAATGTTCAGCCTATTTTGCATTTGTCACAAATATCCAGAGGGAAAAATGGATATGTTCTTGTTTCTGCCGTTGCCCTTTTTCCATTTTCCCAATAACTCTCTGAACTCTTGGGGTTCAGCTGACATCTTCCTAGGCATCAAAATCCATTTTGGATGTCTGATGTCTCCGATAACCTTATACAAACAGACTGGAATTCATTAATCGGAATAGTGGCTGCTTTGCTCCCCAGATTCTGGTGAAAATGGGAAATGTTTGCATTGAAGGAGCTAACATACAGTAGCTCACAAGCAGGGCATATATACCATGACATGCTGGTGAGCCCAGTTTACTTCCTGACATGTGCAGAGGGAATGTTATGCAACCTCACAATGGCTGCCAATCAAGTGTGCTATAATGAGCCGGTTTCTGAAGGACCCGCTGCAGGTGAAAGAACAAGCCCTTCTGTCAAGTGTTGTGGGTGGAAGTGGTGGGTTTGACTGTAGCACGTGTAAGCAAGTTGCTTCTTATTCTGAGACCCATAATGTGTGAATACAGAAGTCATTGCTTTCTCTGCTGGCAATGTAGCATTAAAGCCACGAACCTTGGACACCCAACAATCCCAACTAAATATTAAATGTACCATTTTCTGTCCCCCCAATCAGTCGTTGTAATAACTTATTTATTCTTATAGCATTGGAAGTAGGTGAATCTTGCTATTTGTGGCTTTCACTGATGATTCACAATCTTGCTTTGTAATGACCACACACACACACACACACACACAGTCAGACAGAATTTTTCTCTTGCACAGTCCTCCCTCTCCTCTCTGATTCTCGCTCACAGCGTCTCTGTCTCTGTCTCTCTCTCATGAGCTTGTGCTTCCTCCCCCTCACGCCTACGCTTCTCCTCTCAGTACCGCTGATCATCGGCTTTGTCTCCACAGCCTGCTTGGACGTGTAATGCAGGCAACGGGCTATGCCGTACAGCTGTTTGGTGGTATTTACATTAGAGAGCATTGTGCTTCTTTGCAATTATTTTTGTCTTTCCTTTGTTCGTCATGTTCGGCTCTTTCTAGTTTACTGCATGCTTACCTTTTTTTAAAAGTACGATCAAGTGAGCAATGTTTGTTGTGACATCAGGACAATTCTGGCCCCAAAATACCAGCAATGTTATTGTGTTGCTCTCTGCCTATCAGCTTTATTAAGGGAACACCTGGGGCAATGAACCAGACACATATTTCTTAGCGTAATGTATGACTTCTTTAAAGCATGCTTCAGCCTGAGCGCTGCCTGCACAGCGCTCTTATTCTGCCCGAGTCTCCCCCTGCTTTCCTTTCTTTTGTCTGTTCCCCTCCCCTTAAAGTCCCCGAGACATCTGGGGATGACGCTGCTTTGTTGCCCTTTTCCATTATGAATGAAGGCAGCTTCCAGGCCGCGCATTCATCTCCGCTGCACCTGCGACGCCTTGTTGGACGAGGGTGGGACGTGGTGACGTTGCGTGTCTCCAGTGATCGATGGGGAAAGGCGGTCCAGGACTGTGCGACCCTCTGCGCTTCTTATCTGGCTCGTATCGGTTTGCAGGGACCTTGACTCCGCACATTCCCATGCACAACCTTGCAGCAATGCTCACAAGTCCCTTCATGTCCTTTACAGAAGAGGTTAACTGTTGGGTTGCACTGGGAGTGTGACCGCGTCTGGGATGAGTCGTTGGTTTGAGTCCCTGGCTTACCGGCACAGGTCACTGTCCGTCCTTGGGCTTTATATGTCTGCCTGTCATTAGGGAACATCTGGGGCATCCCGGTAACCGGATCAGTTCCCCTCACTTTTGAAATACTTTCATTGGACAGTGGTCACTCGGCAGCACCCCCGAACCCCGCTTCACCTGCGTGTGCAGGCCCCGGGTAACAGCGTGTGCTTAATGTGTTGGAAATGTGATTTAACTCTCCTCTTCGCCTCTGCTATCTCGCTCTCTCCATCTCTGCTCTCGGTGGCCAGTGATTGCTTGCAGCCTCCCCACCTTCTCCATCCCTCACCCCCCCTTCTCCCCCCTCTCCCCCATGCTGCTGGGGTTGACCGCCTTTCTCTTTCTAGTGAGGGAGACGTGGAGAGGACGAAGGAACAAGGCTGGAAGAGAAACTGAGAAAGTGAGATAAGGGGATAGGCAGAGATTCCCAGATCAGAATGTGAATCACTTAACTTGCACAATACAATGTTGGTACTTTGGTGCAGAGTCACAGGCTGACTGGAGAAAAACATAAGTGGCATGGCATTGTGCACATGTACTCGACATGCAATATTAAATAGCTCTTTATATTTGAGAGCAAGAGGATGCGATGTAGGTAAAAATGGCCGCCACGCAACTCTCTTCTATTCTATTTACTTTAGCCTTTACCTTCCTTTCTCTCCCAAGTTTGTTATATAATTGCAGGAAAGAATATTGTTATTTCAAGACTGTTCAATGCCGTTAAAAGAATAACATAAATACAATTACACCACCTAAAGAACGGGCGCTGTTGAGGTCTGCTGAAATGCCGGCCGTGTTCACACCATGTTCTCGAGAGGATCCAGTGTTCATTATCTTGAATGGAAAGCATTTTCTTTTGGCCTTGACGGCTTAGGGGTCAGGTTTAGGTGTTAGGTAAGGAGGAAAGTTAAAGAGAATCATTTAAAGCCAATGTGGTCGTAGCTTTCACTCGCACAACACTTGGCGTTTGATCCTTCTGGGATTGAAGCAACGAGCCACCCCCCCCCCCCCCCATTGTTTTCCCACTGGGTCATGGATGTCATGTATTACTTGACACAAAAAGTTAAATATACGCTCAGTGTCCTCCCAAACCTTTAGTGAAATGTGGACACCTTTTCTAGACTACTACGAGTCCTTTCAAGAACCTCTCGAGGAAGACTAATGTGGACCATACCTGCTCTGTAATTGCCCTCATACATCCTCTTCCCTGCTGGGATAAAAACTGTGAAGATCAATATTTACAAAAACAAATTGTTGATGTAATGCCATTTTCTTTTAGATATTATCCTTCAAATGAAGTGGTTAAAGCTTACATGCTCTCTGGTAGGCGAAGACCGAACCCTCCTTATACAGAAGAACCCCACAGGCCTATTAAGGGGCCCTCTTCACTTAGCATCTGTGACATCTAAGATTAACCACTAGCCAATTTGAGCTGTGGCATCAGGAGACATTTGAGTGTTCTGCCTGCTGATGAGTCCTTCCCAGAAATTGATGCTGCTGGGGGAATCACGTCAGTTCAGGCGACGGGAATGCGCAGAGGTGACAAAATGCGCAAGTCTGACCCTGACTCGCAGCTCACGTAGACACTCCAGAACGTGTTGCTGTAGATCAGGCGGCACTCGCGTGTCTAATGCATGGGACTGAGGGATGGATAAAGAGCTCGTGTGAGTTGGAGTTACCGGAAGAGCAGCCGCTGGACGCTGACTCGCTGACTGTGACGTGGAGCACAGCGCCGTTAGTACAGTTTGAGACACGGCGTGCAGCTCAAAGTGAAAACAAAATGCCTCTTGATGGTTCTTAGCAGTGTCTTCGACGTGCTCTTCTCTTGTGAATGTGTTTGAAAATACTCAATACTTAGGGGGGGGGGTCACTCGAAATGTTGCAGTGAGACAATTTGACTTGAATCCGAAGGCAGGAACACATTTATAAACTGAAACAATCCCCTCTTGTTTTTGGAGGAAACCTTTTTTAAATGCATCGCTCTCCTGTTTCCATTTATTTCTTACTTTCTGTAATTGATAAAAGACCCCCATTGTAAAAATGGTCTTCTTTCAATGCCTACGTGTTGCTTATTGTGTTCAAGAGAAGGTGTCGTCAGCTGCAGCCTCGAGTCTCTGGAGAACGAGGTGTCTTGAGTGTGCGTGCTTTTCGTGGTAGTTTCTACACTGCGTTGCTGTGGTTTGTATCTTGAGAGAGCAGTAGAATGTAATCAACAGAAATAGACAGGGACTTCCTTTGCTCGTGGTTCAAAGGAGAAACAACTCGTTTATATGAAAGATCGTGGGCCCTGCCAGTATATTTGTCACATGGTGAACAACACTGAAGCTTGCGAAGCTTCATATTTAACCCCCGGCTTTAAACCTTTGCTCATTTGCTACACACTCACACACCCACATTTACGACCAGTTGCACATTCATGTCTGTGCGTCTGAAGCATTGAAAGAATGGATGAAGGTAGGACCGCCTCACGTAATTGTTCAGAACTTGTAGCACAGGTTTTTTTTGTTTGCCCGAACTCTGTGCAGATGTCATTATTTTTGTGCTCTCGCATTAATGATATAATGATGAAAGAATGAAATCTCCAACAAAAAATACCCTGTGATCCTGCCCCCCCAAATAAATGGATTTAATGTGAGACATAAAGAATGCTAAATTATATTTGGCTACTTATTAATGTCGTGGTGTTTATCGTGCTCACTGTAGTCTCTCAGTTATTGCGCAATTAAAACCTGCAGTGTTTTTTTGAATGGGAGCTCATTCACCAACAGCCATCCTTCTTTTTTATAACTGCACTGCCGCAGCTTTCATTTGCTGCCAGAATGGAAATGAGTCAGTTTGGGTGTTTGGCAGAGACCTCGGTGAATATCCCACATCACACCGTCACAATGTGAGTGCTACTTGCGCCTCCACAGAATCTCTTGGCAGTTAACGGACTCCTTTTATTGTCCCTTGAGTCTTGTATGCTGGCCACTCCCATGAGTTGATTCTGTATATCTGACATTTGCAAAGATAAAGACGAGGCGACAATCCTGCTGCATCACGCTCTCTTAAAACCAAGGTCCATTGCTTCGCTAATGTTGAACGTTTGTGTCGTAAACAAAGAACGGACGGTTCGTGTCATTGATCGGCCGCGGAAGTGAAAGAGTTACTTCGGCTTGTCCTAAAGAGCCGGAGGAAGAAAAAACCCATGCGAGTTATCACAGAACCTCTGCAGGGGAAGCTCGTGGTCCTGGGGAAAAGATGCAGTCATAACTGTCACAATGGACAGAACATGAAATGGACATGAATAACTCCTGCCCTGTCTTTTCAACCGGAATCAAGCATTTTAGAGAAAGGCCATTTTGTGTGTGTGTGTTTGTGTGTGTGTGTGTGTTTGTTGTACCATGCACAACGAGACTTGAGCACACATGCATTTATCTCGGTTGGAGCTCCGCTAGCAGAGGGAACATACAGCAAATGCGTAATTAGACAGTTACAGCTAAACCGCGGCTCCTTATTATAGGCTGTTAAAATGATTACTATTGATTAGTTAATGCTTAGCTTACGTCAGCACGGTGGCTTAATGGTTAACGGTGTCACAGTTGGAATCCACTGTGTTTGTCCAACCAACTCTTTAGTGAACAAAGCCACTTTAGGCTTTTGCATGATGGGAAAGCCTTCATCCCTGACAAAAAGAGAATGGACCAATAAAAGGATAGCACATATTATGAACAATTTATCAAGCCATTCATTAAATGTACAGATTTGCTTTCCTGGGTTTCTTCTATAAACACTATCCTCACATTTATCCTCACATTTGCCTCCCAGAAAGGAAGCAAATAAGAGGTGTCAAACTATTCCTTTTCATTATGCATTCAATTGCAATGTTGCACGAAAGAAAAAGGAGAACTCTTAACCAACGTATGTAGGTTTGGCATCAGAAAAGGTGAATGACTAAAAGCACTCACTCCTTGCAAACATTTTTAGTGCAGGTGAAAGGAAATCAATGTTTTCTGGTTTGAGCCTGATGTCTTCCACACATTTTCATACTCTGTTCACTAAGTGCAGATTTTGAAAATGTATTCATGGCTGACTTTCCAGTTTTTTATTGCTCCCCCTAAATAGACGGAGCGGGTCTGTGGTGTATTAAGGTACTGAGCGGCTGGTATTCTAAAGTGTCTGTGGTCTCACCTCACCACCCCTCAGAGGTTCAACAGGCCCAAAGACGTGGGTCTAAGACGAGTGGTTCATGGGACTCGCAAGTTCTTGAGTTGAGTGGGCGCTGTATCGGTTTTATAATGAAACCCTTCTTCATCTTCTTCAAGTCCAGCGGAAGCTGCGAGCATAGTGCATGCAGAAACTTGGGGGATGAAATTCATTCCAGTCAACCGTGACCCTCTGTTGTATATATGTATATAAGGACAGAAATACGGGGTTTTAAAACCTCACAAATGTCCACATTGAGAAACATAACTTGAGCGGTATGTTGGGCTTCTCTCTCTCCGATGACACCAGTCACCTTGCAAACAAAGTCATTGATGGCTTGCTAAGTTAGGGCCGATCCTGCTTTAGTTGTACACTGAGGAGCAGCTGCATGCTGGTCAACATGTTCCTCTCTGATTGACGGTCACAGGAGCAGAGGCGCCCCCCCACACCCCCCCTCCTCCCCACGAGAGGCTAAGCATGATAGCTCCACTGCAGCGCACGGCGTGTTGGAATGGCTGAGCGGAGGAAATGGCCCTGGTCTATTCTGGGAATAGAAAGCAAAACTACCCCGTTTCACGCCTCATTACTTTAAGCCTCTTTTTAGCTCATTGTAACATGATGGCGCTTGTTGTGAAAATAACACGAGGTTTGCCGTTTCCCATCTTAGTGTGATAACCTCAAAGACGTATTTTCCGTTTGATGCTCCCCCACTTATTTCATTTAACGTTCTGTGTCTTCTGCAGGAGCTGCTGTCTGCGTCGTTCACCCGTCAGACTGTCAGGAGAGCACATAGCCTGCGGCCTGCAGCCCCCTCCACACTCTTCACCCAGCCCCCCGCCGCCCTGTCTCCACAGGTGAGTGTGTCTACATGCACGTACTGTATGTGCTTATGGTAAAGGAATAGACAATGACATGTCATCTAAGTTTTTGGACATAATTGATTATTGCCATAAAGCCTCTAGAGCAAATCCATATTGATTAGAGCTAGTGTGTGTGTGTGTGTGTGTGTGTGTATGTGTGTGTGTGTCATTGATTGGGACAGCACGTCAATCTAAGACCCCTTAATGTGTTGCCAGACCCAGCATCCTCAGCACTATCCAACAGCTTCATCACCTGTATCGCAGGTACTTAGCAAAGTCAGAATATTGCTTTGTCATCATTTCTGATAAATTTCGGGGCTTTTGGCAGTTGGTATAACTCACATCATTTTGGCTTAAGGGGATGCAAAGAATAAAACTGAGTAGAAATAGATGGTTTCATTCCCCTGTGACTGTTTAGATGTCTGTTTGGATTGATAGCAATGCCTTAAGCACCTGTCATCCGAATCTGATTAGTCCTCCACCGCGTGTCCCCGTTTGGACTAGAAATAATCTGTTGTTGTTTCTATTATTTTCCGTTTACCAGTGATTAGCATGCACGCGGCCTATTTGGGAGCGAATCCTTTGAAGGTTGTCGAGGACGCGGGAAGGCAGCCTTTTAATAAAGTCATTAACCGAAGAAATCTATTCAAATGTATTCAAAAATCCCAGTGTTCAAAGCAGCCTCTCCACCGGGGCGTCGTTACTTTGATTCAGTGCTGACGCGAAGCAGCGTGAAGCAGTCTTCCCATTAAACCTCGATACGGCCTGCAAATCAACACTTTGACACATATCTATCCGGCGGTTGGACAACAGCAAGTTTTTGCAAATGACACGTGGCGTGTGTGCCAATGGAGAACAAGCGGTTTCTGTGCCACGTGGCAAACCATCGAGTCATTTAACCAGCGCACTGCTGTGTGTGTGTGTGTGTGTGTGTGTGTGTGACCAAGATACTACATATTTGTGTGTGCGCGCCTCCCAAAAACATATTGCTGCTAATGATTACTTTAACAGGAGGGAGTTTTTTTCTGATTGTTGTTTCCCTATATGGGCTCAGTCAAATGAGAGGAACATAAGTGGAGCTGAGCCCAGCAGCGTGACATCAAAGCTACATTTATTTCCTTCTCAGTTATTCATTTGATTGACTATCGCCATCTGTTTTTAGTTCTCACGGTAGGGGGTCTGCTTTGGCTCTTGTCTGCAGTGATGTGTTGTTTTCAATATAGCTCGCAGTTTGACGGCCCGTGTGGCTCGGAGCGGTCGATATGTCATGAAACTCACCTGCTCGAGAGGATCATGTGAAATGTTTCTCTGAACAGCACCGCAGCAAAGCTTTGAAAGTTTTTTTTTTTTTTTTAACCTCAGCGTGAACATGCATGTCAGTTCTGTTTTTGAATTTGTGAATTGACTTGGTTCCTTCGGGGTGTTACTTTAAGATTAATTGGCCACTCTTCTCGGCACAAGGTGTCGTATCAGCTACCGTCCACAAGAACATAGCGACCGGTCGCGATGTACTGCAGAAGGACGTCTCGCTGCTTCTCCAACCGCCTCCATCGGGCCGCGAGCCTTTTGTACTTGGTATTCCTGTGAGTAAGGTCCAGCTAAAATCCAATATAGTAGGCGCATTATGTTAAAAAGGTCGGCTCAAGGTTAAGTGTGCAAATTTCTACCATATAATGCGCTCGGCCCACCAACCCGCTCGCTCGGGATGAAAATTTCATGATGAGAACAGGATCTTTGTTCGTTGAGTGCATGCGATGCTTTGGCCATGGATCGCAGTGCATTAGCCCCGTCTCCTTTTCTTTCTGTGCTCCCATTGATGTGGGTGTGTGTGCGCGCGGTCGCGTTCCTCGGGAGCGAGCGCATGTCCGCCGTGCCTCGGTTGTGGTGGTGCACGTGTGCCTGGGTGTGTATGAAAAGGAGAAGGCGGGCGGGGTGGGGGTGGTTGTACAGGGTAACCTGAGCAGCGGGGCCTCCTCTTGACTCTGTTTACTTTTTACTGCAGCCGGCCGCGAGGCGATGAAGAGGAGGGGGGGGGGGGGGGTTGCGAAGCGAGAACAGAGGAAATGAAAACATTCCTCGCGCTGCCGAGAAGTCAAAACGTCAGCTGTGAGTTGTCCCAGCGAGGCCGTGCTCACAAAACGGACACAGCGGAGAGGGGAGCTAGCCGATAGCCCCCGAGTGTCCCGAGTGTCTCCCACACGTGCCTCACTGCCTCCGGAGGGAGGGCTGTTTGTTCAGAGGACCGGGGATGGGAGGAGGCGCAGCAGGGAGGGTTTGACTTGCCAGGGCTTGTTGCTTCTGCTGGGTAGGGCCGAGGATCCGACCGTCTTAACTGTGGTAGAAGGAGGCTACATGAGCAGTGGAATGGAAATCTGGATGCTCAAAGCTTGTTAGTCTTGCAAACATTGTGCCCAACTGGGCCCGTCTGCCTGTATGCATTGTTACCAGCCAACTCTTCCTTTTATCCCGTACCTATTTTTCTTTTTCTTTTATTGAAAACCCTTCTTACACGCGCTTACTTGACTAAGCTGCCCCCCCTACAATGGGTCACAGCTTTAGACACACACACACACAGACACACACACACACACTGAGCCATTCAGCGTCACCATTCATACACGGACATCTTGACCCATCTGCTTCGCAGCTCTTGCAGATGGGAGCCGAGGCAATTTAGAGAACTTGATGAATGTTACACGGACACACAAATGGAGCAATTTGAAACTAGAAGGAAACAAGCTGTGGGGCCCGCGTCCTGGAAACGTTCCGGTTTCTGCAATTTATGTTACTCAATGGGTAACAGTACGCAAGAAAACATTGCCGGATTGATTGAAGGTTGATTGATAGAACAGAATAAGCAGAATGTTGTGTTCAAACAGGCGAGCGTGGCCAGCTGCATTGTGCTGTCGAATATCACTTTGGAATCACTGGTGACTCAGTCACCAGAGCGCAGGAAAATATCTGGAACCAGCTCGACTTTGATTAGTCGGGCGTCTCATCCGCCGCACAGCGACACGTGTCGTGCGTCATTGTGTTGGTTCATATCACGGGCCCTCTATTGAAAATGGCCCTGCCCTGCGTCGCTCGCACTGTGAACTCAGCAGAAGGGTGCAGCACTGGGAGGACGTGTTGCGACTGAAGTGTGCGGAGGTCTTGAGTAAGACTTTGAACCGGCTCCCTCCCTCATGCCGTGACCGAGGACGCCTCGGTCTGTTGCAGCACTCCTTTTGAAAGCCTCGACCCTGTCGTGCAATGTTCCTCCTGAAGGCAGCCGGGGCATTGATCAGTCAACAAATGCACAAACAAGGGGAACTGTAAGCTTATTTCTATGTTACCAAAACCTACTTTACACATTTTACAATCTCTGAGACGGGTGTAGTTCAGAGAATAAGCGCTCGTTATGCAGACCTGCATAACAGTGCAAAAAGCAGTTGGGGAAATGGTGAGCGCAGCAGTTGTTTTTTGTGTTCAGGTTGTGTTATGTAGAGAGAGCCATGTTGATCTCATTAAAATTCAGTATTGAACTGCCCATGCAGAAGAAGCGGACACTCTTGTCTCTTTCCTTTTAAGTCATTCATTTTAGAGTCCATCTCTCTCTTTCTATGTGCAAGTTTTTATCGCCTCCTCTCGTTTTTATTTTTCAGGTCACTCTATAAACTGAGCGGAGTAGCTTGTCCTAACTGGATGAAAACAATTTAGAAAAGTAAGCTGTCCATGTTCATATATTGCCTCTGAGTAATCATTTTACCGGGCCACACAGCGCCATTCCTTTTCCCAGTGTTCATTTTTGACTAAATGAACCAGAGGTTTCATTTCACTCTCCTGTGAGTGGATTGGAGTCATAGCTGTCCACATATTTTTGATACACTGTGACTTATGTTTTGTATTATTTCTTTCCACCCCAACTAGATGTCCAAAAATAGAAATCGTTGATAAAATAAGACTCAGAACTTCCATGAGAATAATCCTGTTTCTATTTTTTCTTCAATATCAAAGTTGTGCTGAGAGCTGTCTTTGTATCAAGGGCTAAATTCAAACCAGAATCCAAAATGTTACTAAATATAGGCTTTAACGGCTATGCTAAATTGAAGCCCACAGCTAACTCCCTGTTTCCATGGAAATACTGTATTCCCATTCCCAGAGAACCCCAACTATAAGAAAAAAAGTAATAGACAGTGGTGTGACAAAACCCTTTATTCATGTTGCGCAATCAAAGATGTTTTTTTTACATTGCCAACACTCTCATGTCCAATCTGCTTTTTTCTTCTACTCCTGAAATATCAAAACTCTCCTCATTTCCTTCAGGCTTTGAAAAGCCCCGATTTGGTCTAACTAGTTTTATCAGTCACAACTGCACAGGAGACCTAGATTAAAGTCATGCTATATCACACATCACCAATAAATATATAGCAGCGACCCCAAATGAGGCTCAAGCGGGGGCTTCCAATCAAAGCTGTTGACCTTTTGGAATATTGGGAAACGAACCAGTGAAGTTGTGATATAAAAGATGTGGTTGTGAAGAGGATTTTATCCGTTTTAAGTGTTTTGTCAATCCCAAATGAAATCATGACTATTTGTAACATTTCAAAACGCAGACATGAAGACGTTAGAAAGTAAAACCTTAATTTAAAATATGTAAAACTACAAACCTTTATGACAAATAGTCAGTTTAAAGTGTCTCGACTTGATCACGAATCAAAATCAAAAATTTCAGAGAGAAAGCAATTTCCTTTACCTTACTATAACCCTAAATAACCCTTTTTTCTGTCATGTGTTTGAACAAACCCACTGATGCTTAACGTTTCATTGACTCTGCTCAGTGAGTCATCAATACTGTGTAAAAGTTTATGTGAGTCTTAAAAGGACAACCAGGACTCCTTAAAAAACCTGGCTGACTTTGTCTTCCTTGGATTTCTGTGAGGTCTCAGAAAAGACGAATCCATTCAGTTAAGCAACTAATGACCAGTTTGTATCCTCGACGCCATGTAGTATAATAAAGAAAACTGTAAGTAGTCTCATAAGTACAATCACATCCTTAGAATACGATGGGGGGTCTTATTTGACCAGTAATAATGTTTTAATCACACTAACTAGATTATTTATGCAATGTTTATGTAATAGAATACACTGAATATCTGCAAGATGATGAGATGAGTCAACAGAAAAGCCGTGGCCTTTAAAATTTGAGAAGCTGACGAGACAAGATGACATTTGCAGTTGAAATGTTACAGAAAAAAACATATTGTGCAATATTGTGTCCCGGTATGTGATGTATTGCTTCTTAAAGTAAACACATTAACTCATTGACGCCGAAAAGGACCGCGGGCCAACTTGCTCGCTACTAACGGCGAGTTAGCGTGTTAGCTAGTTAGCGTGTTAGCTTGTTGTGGCTGCTAGTGTTGCCACCAGTACTAGTGTTTGCACGCTAACGTATCATGTACATTATTAACATCTAGCACAGAAAGGGAAGATGTTTTGCTTGAATGTGCCTGAATCACTTGACTTATCTCATAACCAGAGGAAGCCAGGTGGTTTGTTGGGGGAGGCAGCGTGAGGGGAATACTTTGGTGCCCTTGCCTGACCTCATTCTTCATCAAGCTGGACTGACTCCTGCATGAGGGACAGAGGGAAAATGGCTGATACAATATCAGTGGGGGGTCGGGCCCTTGAGAAAGATTAATTAATCAAATCACATTCAAGGAAGAAAAGCGGCACAGCAGACATTGTTCTGGTTATGGGGATTAAGATATTGTGAACGGGAGCACAAGGGCAGAGAGATATGGTGACAGGGTTTTTTTTTTGTCTGAGGATTTGGGAGGCTGACTAGCACACTTCAATCTAAGGTCATGATGTCATTTAGGAGGGATGACAGGGAAGCAATGAGAGGGAGCGCTCGAGGCGAGATGAGAGCGGATGGGGAGGATCTTTAACGTTGCCTCCAGCCACGCGGTCTGATCCGAAAAATTGATATTTGCCGACTTAATTAGGACACTCGTTTTTTGGGGGGTTCTTTTCTCCTGCCCTTTGTGTGCTCTTTGAGTCAGATGGCGCTTTGTCTGCTGTGGCTCCCAGAGGAAGAAGAAGTTAGGGTGTGACCGAGATGCTACACCCCAGAAACTTTGTGATATGAAACACAGCTGTCTGTTTATTTGACTTGGTTTCCCCTCGCCCCCCCCAGATGGGCGGGCTGAGAGGTCTGTACAGATGCTGCCCACTTCCTGCGAACCGTGCTGCGTGAGGGCCGTGTGGACCCAACAAAAACAAGAGTACTCCTGAAAACCCTACATGAAATTGCGACATGATTATGTCCACGGTTGAAAGCGGTTGTAACCTTTTGACGAGTAAAGCCGTAGTCTCTCCAAAAAGTGGTACAGCCAGGTCCATCAGTGCTTCCAATTGAGGTCGTGCTAGAAGCATGTTGCTGCTTGCTTGGGCAAAATACGCTAACGGTAGTTAGCTTGGGCGCTAATGGGGCAAAAAGAAGATATTGGAGAGACACATCCGACCTCTGTCCCATAGTGCGTCTGTCAATTTAACATTTTTCAGTGTACATATCTTCCATTGATTTGTCTCAAAAAATGTTTAATGCCATTTCAATCTTGATCAATATATAAATGGCAAGTTTTCTCTTTATATATTTCTTATCCTCTTATCCTTTTGAAGTTGGAGTCAAGAGGGGATACCCCACTCTGTGAGCCAGGTACTGTTAATGCATTTCACTATGTGACACAGATCAGTAAATATCTATTCTCTGCTGCTGCACAGTTGGCTCTAAATTTTCAAACACTGCTTCGCTTTCCATTCAACTTTCAACTAGCAGCCAATGGTTCAGTTGTATTTATTGTGTTCTCTCTGTGAAGGGAACGTTTTTGTTGTCGTTGATATTCAGAAGAGGCACGTGCGTGAAATGCAGCCTATCCCCGCAGAAACAGTTCAGGTCAAAGGAGCAGCCCCAGACGGCATGTACAGGTTCTTCAGGTTTAGCAGAGGGTTGGGCAGCGACGGTGCCCAGTGAAAGAAGTAATCACATTTACTACCTTTTGTATCTCTGGACTTGAGAAAAAACCTTCTAGTTAGAAAATATTGAAATTATTGCAGTTCCCTTTTCCTAGCAAATGTCCACCTGAGGAGAGCTGCGTGTTACTGTGCTCTCTATGAATGAGTAGATGTGCTGCTGCGCCCCCTCCAGCCTTAGATATATCTGTCCACATGTCCATGAGGACCACAGCAGAGTAAAACGCAGACAGACTTGCTGACACAGCCAAGAGGTTTCATTCTGTGGATTCAGCTTTCGGGACCGGCTGTCCTCCGTGGACTGGTACAGACATAGGGAGAACGCTTTCAAGGCTCCACAAACAACTGCTGCACGGGGACATCGCAGTGGTCCGTGAGACAATGTACGCTGCCCTCAATGTCACCTCTCATGCTTCCACAAGCATCCGAGGTCAGCTCTGCTTCGTGGGAATGGTGGTAAAACGTGCATCTACTAGCTACTTTTTGACCATATATGGTTGCAGCCGCCCTTCTGAGATTCTCTTATGGTTCTCAGTGTGCAGGGAGGGAGTGGACTAGTACTCTTTTCTACAAATGAAATGCTTGTGTTGTTGCTCTAATTGACAACACAGATACACGATTTCTTGTGACGTCAACGACCACAGTTTGAAACTTGCTTTGGCAAATAGAATAAATATATTGAATTGCAAAAATCAAATGAGGGTAAAAAGGTTTGCTTTCGTGGCTTGTTTGTCGAAACATGACTTGGGGTTTGGATTATGGAATCATGGCGAGAGTGAAGCAGCGGAGCGAGAAGTGGAGCATCCTTCAGCCTTCAGCATCGGCGTTGACATCGTACTAATGCGTCTGCTCTGAACTCTTAAGCTTTGAATCCTTGGGGGGAATGTTGTTGCTACTGGAATCCTTTGAAAATGAACCGGTTGTAGCTCACACCCAGATATAATCACGATTCGACTGGCTATCCCAAGGCCAAACATTTCTCTAAAGCTCTGTAGAATATCGCTGTTTGTCTTTAGCTTGAAGCAGCTTCCTCAGGAGCAAGCGGTGTGGTGGCCACAGAAGACGAATGTGCTGCATTAGAGACAACAAATGGGCGGTTTAATGCATTCCTCGATATAAAAAAAACCAAAGTGTTGCAGCGTCCATTACGATTGTGTGATAATGGTGGATCCTATAGGTTTAGTGGTGGTGGGAGGTGAAAGAAGGAAAGCGAGGATGCTAAGAGGTGAAAAGTGCTAATTCAGTACTCACTGAGTGATGTGATGGAGCTGCAGAAACCCTCAAGGCTGGATTTGCATGCATTGCTTCGATGCATGTGTAGGAGTGTACGCGGGGTTTCTATTAGGTTTGAAGAGAAATATTTGAGATGGAGGTCAAAAAAGGAGAACAAGGAGAAGTTCCTTCACACAGTCTGCTTGGGTAGGTGAGGTGCTGACACAGCTGCTAGCAGCTAGTGCCATCTGGTGTGTGAGGGTCTGGAGAGTGACCACACACACACACACACACACACACACATGCTGCATATACACAGTACAAACATAATGCAGGCACCATTTTGAAATTCTGCGTGCTTTCCTGTGACCCGAGGAGGTCAGAAAATGCCGGACCGTTTCCCCTTCTGAGGAGAACGAGCGCCGGCTGTCTTGCAAAGCCCGCACTGCTATTTAATAATGCATCAGGTTCCAGCGTTGTTGAGGGTCCAAGTGGCTGAAGGGGCCCATGTGTCCAGTGGCGGATTCCTTACAGATGAGATCTTATCCCATGGATTCGCTAGTCAAAGCCAGTCTGAACGGCACTTTGTTAAAATGGAACGAAAAATGAATTTGCGTATTGCTGGAACTGGTGTAATGTTGCCACGGTCCTGATCAAGTTGCTTTCAACATCAACTGCATTGCCGTGGGGAGGTCCCATTGGTTGGGACACGCAGTGCTGTGTGTTTACCAGACAACGAAAAGGTTTCTTTTTCATTTGTTACATCGACTCGACAAGGAGACCACTGTCGCACGACTCGAATCGCCTTTCCTCTGTAGCAACAGCCGAGCGCCCGCCTCACGTCCATGTGCACAGGGTACGGAGAGGGCTGGTGTGTGCGTGGATTGCGAGCGCCTTTGAATGGGCGCCAGCTAGGCTTTTCACCCTTGTTAACCCCCGCAGACGGGAAGTGTGGACTACGAGGTGCCGAGTAAACGGGACCTGTTCCCCACCGGAGCAGGGCAGGTGGAGGAGGAGGAATGCGGCACTGCAGAGAGTTTGGAAAAGTGGGCACATTCGCCTGCACTGCCACAATATGACGCTTACTCAGGCCAGAAGCCCATTCATCAGTTAGTCAAAAGGAAAGTATTCTGGATAATTTTCTTAGATTAACAAACCTCTAAACAGTTTAATTAAAAGAATAATCTTGAAAACGTGATCAAATTCTTAGTGTCTTGGTTGATAATCAATAAAAAGTAAGTACAATTTTGTCAATTTGGGTTCTTCAACTTCAAAGCCTTGTGTAAATTGTCAAGATAGACAATTAAAAAAATTCTTTTTAAAGCCGCGTCTTTTGTCTGAAATGCTGAACCCAAACATAAAATAAAACAATGGCTACACATTCTTTGAAAAACAGTTTTAATGGTCCCAGTCAGCTCTCTTGTGCTTCGAGTTTGGTTTCTCTCACACAAAGATACAAAAGAAACAGCTCACCCACTGAATGAATGAGAGCGTTGTCCACACAGTAGATGCTCTACATTTAATTTCATAGTTCATGAACCACATTTGCATACTCTAATAATCACAATGAAATAGTCATCAGAGTTCAGCAGGGAGGTTTCCACAGATTATTATTTGTGAAGTATGTCAAACCGCTTTCATTACCTGGCCCCTCTTAGACTGTGATTCCTACTCATATATTCCATCTTCCTTGTAGAGAGAGGAATCCCCCACCGACCCCCACCTGGAACGCGCAGGCCTTCCCCCTCTCTGTCGGTCACAGTGGCCTGATGGAGCCCCGCACAACTCTCCTTGACCTTTGCCTTCATCCAACCACTCCATTCCCCCACTGTTGATCCCAGCTCCTGTTGATAGTAAATCCGTCCTTACATTATGACTTCTGCCAGTGAAAGCACTTGATTTGAAGCGTTATTAGATGCATGTGTACAGCATGTTATCTATTCACGTTGAATATGAGCATCCATGAAGGATTTCACAAACGACTTTGTGCGACTACGCTGCGTTATCAGGCCCGTGGGCCCGTCACAGGACGCCACATAAATGGAAGTAGCCATTGTGTTTTATAAATGGCCAAGCTCTCCTCTCCCCCAGAAGGGCACCATGAAATGGGAATTATGTCAGCGATAATATTCTTCAGCTCTGCTGTCCGTAACACACACACACACACACACACACATTTTGTGCAATGCTCGGATTCCAGATTTTGCCCTGTGGTGTTTTTGGAGATAAACTGATGTGTTCTGAGGAAGAGGAGATCTTCAAACTGCTGCGTCATCTTGTGTTCGGATCCAGCCGTAACAACAAAGCTGTGTGACAACCATAGGTAGTCCGCTTCACACCCCTGGAGGCACTTCTGCCATTGCCTGGGGACGTGCGGCGGCGGGGGGGGCTTTTCTTTTCAGATGCAAGAGTACAAGGACAGAGCATGTTGTATGTCGTACAATCCTCTGTATTGAGGCTTATCTAATTAGAAAATCACTGTGTATCCATCTTTTGTGTTAGCTGTAACACAAATGATGCTGAAGTGATGCTAAGATGAGGGGAAAATGGCTATTATTGCAAAAAGAAGTCTAAGCAGATAGGTACTTTAGCTACGCCCAAGGTGTTTCCCACTACTATTCACTCATTATCGATACATAACATTCAATCTAGGATCACTTGAAAGGGTGAATCTAACGACTGTATGATCACTGTATGAACAATGGGTGCTTGTGTAGCCAAATAGAAAACTGCAACATGAATGAATGTCAGTTATTGACTGAACTGCTAAATTGTTGTTTTCCTGGCATTACAGTTTGGATTCAAAAGGGCCCTGCAACAGGGGGAGGGGCCTAATAAATCTTGCAAATTGTTCCGCATACATAATCCTGACTGAAATGAAGGCAAGGGTTTCATTTTGCTTTGCTCCACCACAGCAAAGGGAAACGTTTGCACATCCGGGAGACATTGATAGTAGGAAGAGCTGCAGCACTTTCCAACGTGGATTCCCTCCTTCGGGGGTTCATGCCGCGTCAACGCGCGGCGCTCTTTCCTCCACTCGATACCTGGAACATCTTTGTGAGATTGCTCCTGCTGTGATGTATGAGGATGATTAATCCTAACTGTGGATCGATGCCGAGGCCTCTTGTGTGCGTTATGCAGAGAGCAGGGAAGGACCCGTTAGAAAGCACACGGCCCTGCTACCGAGAAGCCGCGTCTCAGGTCTACTGTCACGTCTCCGTGATGTATCGCGTTCCTGTTCGCCGCGCGTTTACGTCGCTGAAAGCAAGATCTGAAATTGTAGCTCGGGTTCATTTTTTTTTTGTTAATCGAAGTGAAATGCAAACGTGTGGAGTAAAAAGCGCAGTATTGATAGAAGATCAAAACCGGCACATCGGGATTGAGGGTGAGAAGGAGAGGGAGGGAGGGAGGGGTGATGGCGAGGGGCAACCCCCCTTTCTAGACAAGGGATTCCTTTACTGCAGTGATCAGCAGTCCCCCCCCCTACCCACTCCTCATCTTCTCCCTCCATCTCAGCCACCCACCCCCCACCTCCTCTGAGCAGGTCTGCTGCTCCTCTCCTCCCTCCACATGCTCCCAGCTTTCAATTTTTTTATTATCTCCCACTCACACTTTTTCCTTCCTCTCTCTGTCTCTCTCTCTCTCTCTCTCTCTCTCTGTCTCTACCCCTCACTCCGCTTCAAACACACAGTACAGTCACGTTTTAGGTTGGGGGGGGGGGGGGTTTCTGCTGCAGCGTACAGTATATGCAGCACATGGTTAGAAATGCAAGCTCACACCGCTTTACTCCAGCCTTCATTTATCTCTATCGCTCCCCTGCTGCCGCTCCATTTATCCTCGCATTCTCTCCCCTTCAGCTCATCTGTCCATCTTCCCGTCGATGCCCGCTTCTTTCTTCCACTCCCTCTGATGCCTTGTATGACATTGATTCCAAGGTTGCTGTGCTATTGACTGCAGCTCCACTGTTAAATATTTCAGGCAGCATGTCAGAGGCTGTGTGCCGAGGGAGAGTGTGTGGGGGGGGTGGGGGGGTATGAGGGGGCTTTGCTCAGTCGCTCCGCAACTACCGCTGACAAACAGACTGGTGAACAGACGGGTGGACTCACACGCACACAGACACACACACAGACACACACACCTCCTGCACACACACACAGAGGACATACATTCACACATACATGTCTCTCCGCAATGCTAATGGCTGCCGGTGTCACATTTGCTAATGTCGGGAGAGCGTGGGTATGTGTTGCGGATGTCGTGGGTTGCGTTCTCGAGGGGGAAATCTTTCCTCCCGGTTTCAAGCTGCTGAAAAGTTTGTGGCTGAGCAGCAATGCGGTGCTTTGTGCTGCTGTCTTATCCCAGACCCGCCGTAACGCTTTCCTCAGCATGTCACCTGATCAGCAGCCTGATCACTGTTTGGGCTCCACTTGGTGCCGAGGGACGGCATTTAGGACACATACACACACACACAGACCTGTCTGTCGTCTTGGTTCGGTTCACAGTGGAACCACATCACAGCTGCAGTGGTAGCTCTGACACTTTTCTTAAAAGCTTTCTGACCTCCACCCGCTCACCCACATACAAACAGGTTTTTATTTTTTCTCCCGGGGGTCTAACCGGTAAGACCCTGCAAGGCCTCCATCTGTGGACCCACTGAGCCTCTGCATGGAGGATAGTCATTGCTGTGGTGAGCTGGT
This sequence comes from Pungitius pungitius, assembly GCF_949316345.1. NCBI lineage: Eukaryota > Metazoa > Chordata > Actinopteri > Perciformes > Gasterosteidae > Pungitius > Pungitius pungitius. Next base: position 11,458,352 of record NC_084912.1, on the reverse strand, counting down.
TTAGCACCTCGTCACTTATTCATGTCTGTGATGGTCGACTATCGACGCCCATGTCCACTCGGGTAGTAAGTAAGTGGCAGTGGTGGGCATCCGTCATTGTTTGTGTCAACATTTAATCACCTTCCACGTCGCCACCACGGTCCGTGGAGGTGTGATTGGCAGCCACGCCCCCTGATTGACAGCTTGACATTTAATCAAAAGCGCGTGATTGGCAACTGTCGAGTCGATGGGGTAAAACACTGGCTTTCTGTACGAGCCTTGATCCTGACTCCCTGACCACGACCATCCGTGTGCATACTGTGAATCTGACATTTACCACAGTTGTTACATTTACAGTGTACAATTCTTGAAATTGAAGGAGTAATGAATGATTGTGTGTGTGTGTGTGTCTGTGTGTGTGTGTGTCTGTGTGAGGAGTTCCGACAGCCTCCGTCTTGCTTTAAAAGGCTCCATCGCCACTCGGCAGAAAACATGACGAGCTCTGTAATTCGAGACACGTGCAGACGCTCCTGCCGCTGGGTTGCAATAGAAGAAAAAAAAAAAAAAAAGGAGGGTTTTCCCAAGCTCTCCTCCTCTGCTCGTCCCCCCCTCCACCTCCCTCCCTTCCTCACCCCAGGCTGTTACACAAGTGGAGGATTCATACTGAACTATGCTGTTAGACCGGCTGTATGTGGCCCGTCTCTCCCTCTGTGGTTGGTTCCTTGAAGTGGTGGTTTGTATTTCTGAGAAAGGGTGTATTAAGGAGTGTGATTCAGTGAGGCTGTTTTTCTTTTTTCAAAACCGGAGTCGCATTGTAAATTCTTTCCGTCACCAGGAAGCTGCAGTTGAATCTGTGCGTCATGGGCGTGGCTCCGGCCTTTTATATGGGATCATTCCATGAAACTGGAACAGAGGAAGCCATTTTGTTACAAAACCTGTGCTCAGTCTCTCAATAAACAAAAGAAGTAAATGGCATAGAGTGGGGTAGTGTCACACGTGGGCTCACAGACCACTTAAAACAACGGAGACATTAGTCGAGGAGGAGCCGATTCATTGGAATAACCTCGCTGTCGCAATTTTGTCTCCCTGTCTGCAGGTTTGGAGGAGCGCCCCCTCTTGGCATGGCCACAGACTGTTGTGTTCCTCCACTGCTCCCGAGGGTAAGTCTTTGGCCCCCGCACCCCCCCTCACTTCATTCACTTTATTTCTGTCCATGCGCCCCACGTCAAGGTTTCCCAAATCCAGCCTCCGCTCCTCGCCTGAGACCGATGCGTTGTGTGCGCTTGAGGGAACGCTGCATTAATCAGACAGAGGAGGCTCATTTGAAATTAACAGTCGGTAGTCGTTAATGTGGAATCCGTCTCGGGGAAGCAACTTGCTCGCCTGTGTGAGAGGCGGCAGAGACGGAGAGTGTGAACTGAACAGAAGGACGAGGAGGGAGGGAGAGAGAGAGAGAGGGAGAGATGGGATCTGAAAGTGGTCCCTGATAGCCGTAGGATGGGAGCAGAGACGGGAAGCGGATCCTTTGGAAAGACCCTTTCGCCGAATGCGCCTGTGAAGACAGGATAGCGGAGGACAAGGGGGGGGGGGGGGGAAACAGGTCGTGGTCAAGAGACGCTGTTGAGACGGAGCCCAGCCGGTGCTGCCGGACCATGATCCCGAGCAGACTGCTGATTCACCGCAGTGGAGCGGGAGGGGAGCGGGGGGGCTCTCAGTGCTGATACACGGCTCCTGTCATTGGGGGCCACGCGGCAATGAAATAATACCAGCTGTGCAGACTCGTTCTGGCCAGAGTTTGATTTCCAACCGATCGAGCAGAATCACAGAGGGTTGGCTGAGCGCTTTGGGACACAAACCGCAGGGGCAACAGCTGGAAACGCACACTAAACAACACACAAACACATTAGTGTGTCAGAATTCATGACGCATTTATAAATGGCTCTTGAAGTAGTTCCTCTTTGCACATTTTATTATTGTTATTTAAATGGACATAAAACCCAACCCAGTGATTGCAGCACCCACCTTGGATTTTCCAAGAAGGTTTCCCTCAGGCCTTGATGACGCGTTGATATGTAGTGACTCCTGTGTGTTTTGGGTTTGCGCAGCTTAGTTGTGGCGCTCTTATATTGCACTGCCCCCTGCTGGGTCTGAAATCTAAATATGTAGCGCAAAGTTCGCCCCATCATAGTCTTCTGAGCCTCTGAGGTGTGCTCGCTTTCATTCGCCGTTTTGTCGCCCCCCCCCCTCACAGAGGTGACCGTGGTGTATCAGAACGGGCTGCCGGTGATCTCCGTCCGTTTGCCGTCCCGGCGAGAGCGCTGCCAGTTCACCCTCAAGCCTCTCAGCGACTGTGTGGGAGTGTTCCTGCAACAGCTCCAGGCGGAGGACCGAGGCATCGACCGGGTGGCCATCTACTCCACGGGTACGTTCACAGCAGGGCCGTGTGCACACACCCGGGCGCCGCAGCCACTTACCCCGCCAGCGTTTTACACATGCATGCTTTCAAGTGTTCTTGTGTTTTTAATGCTGTTAAAGTGTGTCCACAGCCGATGAATCAGAATCCCGTGTCCCTGCATGCACCATGAAGGGATTTCATTTGAAACCTTTGTTCAGGAACAAACTGATGGCTTGTCACAGACGGCAACACGTCTGATTCGTCAGGGACTTCAACTCTATGACCCCCCCCCCCATTCTCACGCACACTTTTTTTTTTTTTGTCGCTCTCTCCAGATGGAGCGAGGGTCGCCTCGTCAACAGGCATCGACATCCTGCTGCTGGATGATTTCAACCTCGTCATCAATGACACCACACACCTCGTGCAGCCCCCAAGGAGAGGTGAGGGTTGGCAAAGAAAAGGCCTTTAGTTTGTTAGAGTCCTTTCCTCACAGCAAGATGATGGTTTTGTTTGTTTGCATTTGTGGTGTCCTTCAGACCTGCTGCCCCATGAGGAGGCAGAAAGGCTGAACGACGTCAAGTTCCTGGTGCAGCAGCTCTACACCACCCTGCGCATCGAGGAGCACCAACTCGGCAAGGAACGCGAGCTGATTGGACGATTGGAGGACCTCAACTCTCAACTCCGCCCCTTGGAAAAGGTCGACTTCCTTTGAATGAACTGACATTTTGTTTCATTGCTGCTCTTGTGTAGACCCACCAACCATGGCAAAGATGTTTAACCAGCCAACCAAGGGACTGATAGGTAGTAGAACAATAAAACATAAGTGATTAGCAAATTGTTGGATACTGTAGAGCTGTTGTTGCTCATAATTTTGTTTTTTAATCCTCTTTTCTGCCAATATATATATATATTTTTGTATCATCATATCTGGTTTATTCCCAGCTTTGAAGGATAACTGATTTAAAGACAGTTATAGTTCAATAACTGAACAGTAATTATGGGTTCGTCTCTCCTCTATTCTCCTTTGTGCTGAAAATCAATAATGCCCTTTCTCTTTCTCATTCTCGATACACGTCCACTTGTTTTTTTACCGGGCTCCGTGTGTTCTTCTCGTCTTCCGGGTGGGCAGGTGAAGGAGGAACTGAATAGGAAGGCGGAGCGGCGCACCACCTGGGTGCTTTGGGGCGGCATGGCGTATATGGCCACCCAGTTCGGCATCCTGGCCAGGCTCACCTGGTGGGAGTACTCCTGGGACATCATGGAGCCCGTCACCTACTTTATCACTTATGGCACGGCCATGGCCATGTACGCCTACTTTGTTCTAACGCGCCAGGTAAGATGTGACCAAACGCAACAAGTTCATGTGTGAATTTAAGAAGAAACCTTCTGCTGGTGTTTGGTTTAGGCCTGAAATGATTAGTTGGTCAACAAAAGAATGAAAATAACAGTTTAAATAGTAAAGCAAAATCAGTCCTACTATAGCTCAAGCTTTATCTTTTTTTTAATTATTGATTATTTCTGCATTGTTGGCAAGAAAAAATAAGAAATCTGAAGATTTAATGACATTATGTGTGCAAGTGGATTAGCTGAGCCATCGTAGAAGATTAATCATGCTAAGAAACCTTCCTTCTGGTGGGAAAACTCATGCTTTAAGTTTAAAAAAAAAAAAGCAAAACCATTGATTGTTTTTGGGGAATTGTCCTGCTCAATAACATCAAACTCTTTTGGCAACCAGGCAACAAACCATTACGCTAATGAAATAAATGATGCTCACGCCGTCTTTGCGACACATTTATATTATTCATAAATGACCTGTAGCTTTTATCTCCAAGGATATCAGGTCCATTTGATATTAAATTTAATAAGGTTGGGATTTGAGCCAATGAACAGAGATATAACCGATGGGTGAAATGGTCCGTGTCCCTCTGTGACCCGCAGGAGTACGTTTACCCCGACGCTAGAGACCGACAGTACCTGCTGTTCTTCCACAAGGGAGCGAAGAGGACACGCTTCGACATTGACAAGTACAACCAGCTGAAGGGTGATATCGCTGAGGTACAGTCGCTTGGTTCACAACAGGAGCCCACTGCGGTCACACAGCTCTACAAAGATTTGGTTTCATTTTGCCCCCTCCGCGCGTACTCCTCACATTCTGAACTCTCCCCCCTCTCCCTGTGGATGCTCTCCAGGTGGAGTTGGATCTGAAGCGTCTCCGGGACCCGCTCCAGCTCCAGCTCCCAGTGCAGCAGCTCACCGCCAGTAAAAATTGATGGGAGTAGTGACTTCCTCCACTATCAACTCCTGCTACCACCTTTTCCTCCTCTTTGCAACACCCCTCTCCCTCCCTGTTTACCCCCAACTCTTTGCTAAGACTCCTCCCTCCCTTATTGCTCCCACACCAAATAATCCCATCCCTTTTTTGACTGTGGGAGTTAGTTTTTCCTCCTTTTTCTTTCTTTTTTTTTCCTTTTTCCTTTCCTGACTGAAAACTCCAGTTGGAATTGCAATTGAAAACCGCTAAAAGACAAAGAAAAGATGGGGAGAGTCCAGGGAACTGAAAAACTTTTACAGCCGATGGATGGTGAGTATGATGACAAGGACAATGATGACGAAGGACATGGGCTTCTATGGATATGCCGCAAGTCTCCGGAGGGACAGCCTGCAGGGAATTTGAGGGGACAAACAGGAACGATCCCGCGTCTAGACACTCCAGACATGCAGAGGGGCAGTCACTGGTGTGTGTGTGTGTGTGTGTGTGTGTGTGTGTGTGCGTGTGCGTGGGACTTTCAGGGTTTACTGGTACAACAGTCCTGACCACTGGCCTGCAGGTCGACACAACGGTGTATTCCTGCTTCCTCAAGCAGTCCAACTGCCAACACACACACACACACACACACTCCTAATCTTGGTTGGGACAGGATCAAGAAAGAGTTTCTTTCCCAAAGTTTACAAGAAAGTCCTGACTGCAGTTGCACCATCAGGGGGGACTTTCGTCTTCCTGTGGCTGAACCCTGCTGCCTCTCCCTCCGTCCCTCTGTCCCTCTGCCACGCCTGTGCCAGGTGACTGACAGCGCCGCCCCCCCCCCCCCCCCCCCCTCCCCGACCCCCTCCTTGTCAGGAGCCCGACTGGACTTGCAGGATAGAGGCATGACGACGCCTCGCTTCCTCTTCCTGTTGACGTCCTGTAGCGGCCCGTTCTGCGCAACTATGAGAGTACTACCGACAACAACGTCACTGTGTGTTCTTTTATTCCAAAAAAAATATTTTGGCACTTTTTATTTTGAAAGCCATAGTATATTTGTTATGAAAAGAATATAAATATATATGTATACAATCAAATAACAGATGACCAGAGGCTAGTTTATTTTTTTCAGTGGGGGGAGGAGCTCTCTTACTAACATCCTCTCATCAATTAACATCCTCTAAAAAATCCTCTCCTGCCATGATGGACCAACAGTCCAACGTGCACACACACACACACAAAGAGCATTACAATGTATGCATCTATACCTCCAACTAACTAGTGCATATCTTGTCAGACACACACACAATGTATTTCCCAGTAACTACGTCCAGGTTGGACTGACGGCTCCTGTGCATGGCCACCAAAGGCGGGGAACAAACAACGTTGAACCCAATTCAAGGAGAAAATGGCTTTGATTGGATTTTAACAAGGGAGGAAAAGGCCATCCTTGCCCTCGATAATCATCTCATGTAGAAATGCTTTACATAATGAAGTATTCAAAATGTGCAGTCACCACAGGCTTATTATCGTTTACTTCAACAGGAGCATCGTTTGAGAAAATTGCCTGCGGTTCAATATCGCTTTTGTCTAATATCATATTTTTTTGGTATTTGTCCAATTTTCAGCCATTATCGTAACAGCATGTAATGTGCAGTTCAACAAGTGAGTCTGTTTTTTTTTTGTTCTACAATTTTCCCTAGCGAAGGTTTTTTCATAAAATCACACAAGACAACACTTTAAAACATTGTCATGGATTTAATCCATAGAGGCTTTTTCAAGCTTCCTCCTCCCGCTGACGCTTTAATGTCCCCCCCCACCCCCCCCCCCCCCTCCTCTGCTCCCTCGATGGCCAGGCAGGGTAGACTGCATGCTGTGGTATGCCCTTAGTAGAGGTTTGTGAATGTTTAGGAGGATTATTACAATTTTGTACTTAACTGGACACTTTCTTTGCCACATTTAGCTGAATCTCATGCCCTCCACATGTTAAAGGTAGAAGGAGGGGTTTATGTTGCCCTTTCTCTGGGATGGTCACCGAAAGAGACTTTGTCAGCTTTCATTTCTTTTCTGTTCCGGTTTAAGATTGGAAGCACTCTCTCCAGCCCCATTGGTGTCTCCATAAAAGGAGCTCTTAAAGTCAGTAGTTTTTACTCTGAACTGCTGTAGTTTGCCTCTGCAGAGAGGAAGTACAAGATGCCAATAAACATGGAATCTGGTTCAAGATCCTGCTCGTGTCTCATGAAATCTGACTGAATCCCACCGAAGAGATCAATGTGTTTAACTGCAGATTTTCAATTACAATGCATGATTTTAGTTCAAATCAAAAGTTAGCCATGCAGATCTCAAGGCAGGATTTGGTCTGTTCTGTTGAGTGTGTGTGTGTGTGTGTGTGTGTGAGTGTGTGTTTGTGTTCTGTCTCCAGGGGAGACTTTTGATTGTGCCTTTTGATTAATGATTTAAAAAATATCAACAATGTAGCAAATCAGTAATAAGCAATGATGAGATCATTGGGAATGTTAATCTCCTATTTGGAACGACACCTTTGTATTAAGGAGGTTTAAATTTGAATGGTTGGAAGTGAGTGTGAACCTCAGTCTGTGTGTGTGTGAACACGTGTGTTTGTCAAGTGGGTACACTGAGACAAAGTTCATATCTCTGTATTCCCAAATCCTTTGCCCTGATTCCCTGTCTGTCAATAGTGGGATCACTTCATAGAAGTCCTGTTATTTTTCCTGAATATGCCACTTTACTTACACACACACACACACACACATTGTGGCAATGGGGTTTCCTTTGAGACGTAATGTGGCAGGCGAGAGATCCTCCCCTCAAACACTTTTCTCCATCATCACCTCTTCCTTTTGATCACGCCATCCACCGTTTATGGCCTTTGTTTTTCTTGTTTACTTAAAATCAAATATATCAAATATAGGGAAACTTTATTATACAGAGGGTGTTGCATGAATGTATGTCTACATGGGAAATTACGTGAAAATAGAAAAGATGATTTATGAAAAAAAAAAAAACCTGCAAAGATAATTTCAGAACGTTGTTTGTAGAGATTCCTAGTTCTAAAGGGCAGTGGACAGGGCTGCGTCTTCTGCCCTGCCAAATCGGACTTAAATCCCAGCCAACCAACCGCTCAAACCTTGCTCACTCCCATCTTCACCTTATTTACTCCCATGATACCCCCCCCTCCTCAGCCTGCGTTCATACTCCCCAATAAATGGGGGAAAAAACTCCATCCTGAGTGCATTTCTAAGGGAGTTGTTCTCAGGACCTCTGTTAGCTTATCGGGGAACACCTCCAATTCTCGTCCCTCTCTCATAGCATTTTCATCCACTGTCAGCCTTTTTTTTTCTCCAAAGCGATATTATTATTATATTTTTTGAATGTGTGTTAGGTTTTGAATATCTTGTTTGTGTGCACTTACAATAAGATGTTTGAAATGCCTAAAGAGTGACGCAGAATATAGGTTTGAAAATAATCTTGTACTCCGATCTGACCTCTTTTTATTGTTTTTATTGTCCGTTTTTCTTCTGTTTGACATGATGCTGTAATGTTGGCGAAAAAGAAAAGTGTAAAATCCTGTATCATTTATGAAATATGTATAAAAGAGAAATGTAATTCAATTATCAATAAAATCAGTATCCAGGTTTTGGAACCAGTGGTCCAGTTGGCGCTTCTGTTGTTCTCACTGGAAATGAAGATTTATGAACACACCACACAAGTTTACAAGAAGCAGGGTTTTAAGGTCGAAACCACCTCCTCCGGCTTTCCTTGGCCTCCAGCTCTTCCTGTACAGGACATCCTAAGAGATAGACCTGGGAAGATGCATTGTCGGTCTACATTAGGAACATGGCTTCTGATTGCGACGGTTATGAAATGTAAAAGTTTATTTATTTTAAAGCAAGGGCCAAGTTAAAAAAAAAAAGCTGAATTTATTTGTTTTTCTAACCTTTAAAAAAATATTTGATCACAAAACAGGGAGAAATCTCACAAGTGTGCTATGCTAGTGGTAGTAAACAGCGTAAAGCTTGGGTTGATGGGAAGGTCATTAATTTTGCAGGTATTTGAAAAGTCAGGCGTTCACTGAAGGTGGTCCTATTCATCCTGAGGATCTAGAGACTTTTCACCTTCATTAGGCATAAAAGTTAAAACTGCAGGTAGTGCAAGAGGAAAAGTGCTATGAACACAAATTAATTTATTGCAAACAAACCTAATTAAGAAACAGGCCCAATTAGCAGCAAAATAAACCTAAACAATGTCAATATAATTGAAAAGGTTAGTGGCTAAGCATGTTTGATTTTTTTAGGAGTAATCACCGAAGAAGAACGACGTGTTCCGCCTCATTTCTATCAAACAGCCCAGTGGATTTATGCCTCCATTGATTTAATTGCATCATGAAAAACAAAAACTGCAAGCATCAGGTTAGTTTGACTACTTTGTTAATGAAAAGGACCAAGCTTTAGATACTTACAGGTCAAGTTATTAGCTAAATGAGAACATAGTTACTTTACTCTCAGAGACTCCCTGAGTGCACTAAATATCAGCGCTGTGTCCTTGAAGCGAATGTTGCATCAGCATGACACTAAGAAGATTCATCAGATTGGTTTAATCCTCATGCTCTTTCACTTCAGATGGAATGAGCAGAAAATACGTTGAGAGGTGTAAAAGAATCCCAAATGTTCTCAGCCTGATGGGAAGAAGAATCAATGTGTTATACACTCACCGGCCACTTTATTAGGTACACCTGTCCAACTGCTCGTTAACACTTAATTTCTAAGCAGCCAATCACATGGCGGCAACTCAGTGCATTTAGGCATGTAGACATTGTCAAGACAATCTCCTGCAGTTCAAACCGAGCATCAGTATGGGGAAGAAAGGTGATTTGAGTGACTTTGAACGTGGCATGATTGTTGGTGCCAGAAGGGCTGGTCTGAGTATTTCAGAAACTGCTAATCTACTGGGATTTTCACGCACAACCATCTCTAGGGTTTACAGAGAATGGTCCGAAAAAGAAAAAACATCCAGTGAGCGGCAGTTCTGTGGGCGGAAATGCCTTGTTGATGCCAGAGGTCAGAGGAGAATGGCCAGACTGGTTCGAGCTGATAGAAGGGCAACAGTGACTCAAATAACCACCCGTTACAACCAAGGTGGGCATAAGAGCATCTCTGAACGCACAGTACGTCGAACTTTGAGGCAGATGGGCTACAGCAGCAGAAGACCACACCGGGTGCCACTCCTTTCAGCTAAGAACAGGAAACTGAGGCTACAATTTGCACAAGCTCATCGAAATTGGACAATAGAAGATTGGAAAAACGTTGCCTGGTCTGATGAGTCTCGATTTCTGCTACGACATTCGGATGGTAGGGTCAGAATTTGGCGTCTACAACATGAAAGCATGGATCCATCCTGCCTTGTATCAACGGTTCAGGCTGGTGGTGGTGGTGTCATGGTGTGGGGAATATTTTCTTGGCACTCTTTGGGCCCCTTGGTACCAATTGAGCATCGTTGCAACGCCACAGCCTACCTGAGTATTGTTGCTGACCATGTCCATCCCTTTATGACCACAATGTACCCAACTTCTGATGGCTACTTTCAGCAGGATAATGCGCCATGTCATAAAGCTGGAATCATCTCAGACTGGTTTCTTGAACATGACAATGAGTTCGCTGTACTCAAATGGCCTCCACAATCACCAGATCTCAATCCAATAGAGCATCTTTGGGATGTGGTGGAACGGGAGATTCGCATCATGGATGTGCAGCCGACAAATCTGCGGCAACTGTGTGATGCCATCATGTCAATATGGACCAAACTCCCTGAGGAATGCTTCCAGCACCTTGTTGAATCTATGCCACGAAGAATTGAGGCAGTTCTGAAGGCAAAAGGGGGTCCAACCCGTTACTAGCATGGGGTACCTAATAAAGTGGCCGGTGAGTGTATGTGGTTTAGTTTAAGGTTGTGTGAGGATGGAGGGAGGACAGCGTGAGGACCGTTTGAAACAATGGGAGGATGGACCTGTCCATGGACGCGGGGAGCAAAAGGTCAAGGCGAGACGGACAGACACAACAAAATCACACATGCAGATAAGAGGTGCCTCTTAAAGACGGAGGAACCAGGAGAGACACACACATTGTCTCTCAGGCCTGAGCTCCGACTACCACAGAGCCAACAGAGAGACGACCTCATGATTCTTTGGGTGATTACGGGTCTGTTGTTGGAGGGTGTCGCAGGTGTCGGTGAGTAGGACATTTGTTGTGTTTTCACTTTCAAACTAGCAGGTATCACCTTTATTAAGATTATATTATATTTCATGTACAGCAATTAATACCAGATACAGTGGTTATTGCTTAAGATTGAAGAAGATCGGGCTGACATTGTTCCACTTATTTGTCACTGTCAAAAAGACCATAACAAACAATGTCTATCGTCCAAAAGTTTTGGACATTAACAAGCCTTACAATCAGCCCCACGTGTTTTTTTATTTAAAAAAGCATAAAAAAACACGTTTAGATGAATAGATAGATAGCATACTTTATTAATCCTGCTAGGGGAAATTAGCAGCATTTATATGATCAGTTTAGTGAGAACAGCATCCATAACAGCACAGTCCTGCTTTTATTGGAATTGAGGGATTGTCCATTACAGGATGAAGGGTGAAAGTTGTTTACGTGTGAGATCCTTGTACAAAATGAGTCAATTGAGTATATTTCTTGACAGCTTCGGGGAACGAAGATGTTCGTCGGTTCATTCTTCTTGATTTGGAATATGTGTTTTGATGTTTACTTGCGAAAGCCGATAAGAAGGAAGGAACAATCACTGTAAACTTCATCCATTAGAGTCAAAAGCATTTTTTGCAAAAGCTAGGGGAAACCAAAAGCTAATTTCTCTTTTTATGTAAAGCAATCCAAATAAATGGAAAACCTGGAGTTTTGTTTATATTGGAGGTAAATGCTCCAGTAAAGCCTCCTGACATGTTGCATGGTGGACTAGCAGCTTCACTGCTGCGTCTTATCAGCCTCCCGCTGTGGCTCCATCGCAGTTGATTCTCACTGAATAACGCTCCCATCAACCCTCCATTCTGCTTCCTCTTGTTTTATGTCTACCTCCTAACTACAATGTTCAGGGGGCAGAGAGGGAGAGTGAGAGGCTATTGATTGTTTCTGCTGCACTTTGTTTACTCATTCAGTTGTTCTCATGATTCTGCAAAGCTGCAGGTAGTGAAAAGAAACAGCTTTGGATATACGTAGTTTCTTGCCTTTTAGTTAGATTAGAGTAGATTTTGTTTTAAGGTTTATTTACCATGAAGGTCTAATGAGCTTCATTGCAACACCTTTTCTCAAGGGATCAGTTTAGTACAAACCACGAGGAGTTTGGCTTTTCCAAGGACTGAGCAGAAAATGTAACTCTTAAAGATGTTCTCACATGGGTTGTTCAGTGGGCTCCCACGCGGGTAGTTTTTGGTTTCTGCGATTTCTGTTGTCATTGAAACTACTTTGTAGGGAGAGCTATTGGCCGTGAGGTACGTGGTTCATTCAGAGAAGCATTGTGAGCCTCTGGCAAAGAGTTGACCCTTGAGGGAATGAAGGGAGAGCGATATGGGGAAGTCTCAAAAGTCCTCGTCACTTTCAAATTTGTGGTGGTTCATGGTTAACCACTTAAAGGGGTGCACATGTTTTGGAGGTCTTTTGTGTTATTAGTACCAGAAACTACATTAAATGACACATCCTTTACGTGTAGATTTGAGATCTAGAATAAAATGAGCTAATATGTTCTCTTTTAAGAATTTCAGTCAACTCGTCCTTAAACAGTGACACAAGAAGTATTTAAAGCATTGAGCAAAAGTAGCAATGCCACAGTATATATACATCTATAGAGTAGAAATACTGTAGATGGAGTCAAAATCGTGGTATACATTTATCATAGCGTATGTGTAAATGACTGTAGCTAAAATGTAAGCACTAACTCCATACACCGGGGTGTCATTTTATTCAGCCAATTAGAAGGCATCATATTGTTACATTTATCATAGTTTCTCATGTGAAGTCACCAACCTACGGGACTACAACAAGTTTAAAGTATCTCAAAATAAAAAATACTACCTTATTTCATTTATTTTTCTACCAACTTCTCCAGCTCCTGAACACATATCTACATAACGCTCACATTGTCTGTGCCCCCTCAGCTCTGGACCCGTGCTCTGCCTACACCAGCCTGAATGAGCCCTGGAGGAGCACAGAGTATCACGTCAACCAGTCCTCCGGCGGCCCCTTTTGTGACAGCCACGTGTCCGGGGAATGGTACCGCTTCACGGGCATGGCCGGGGACGCCATGCCCACCTTCTGCGTCTCTGAAGACCACTGTGGCACGCATGCCCCCATCTGGCTCAACGGCAGCCACCCCGAACCCCACGAAGGCATCGTCACCCTGCCCGTTTGTGCCAGCTTCAATGACAACTGCTGCCGGTGGAACGCCAGCATCGATGTGAAGGCCTGCACTGGAGGATATTTTGTGTACCGCCTGCCCAGACCCCCGGTCTGCTTCCATGTGTACTGTGGCCGTGAGTGTTCCTGTGTTAAATGGAAAAAAATCCCTTTTTTTGATGGTGTCAACCTTGTCTATTGTTGATCTATCATGTGTTTTGTGTGTGTTACCTAGATTTCTATGACATCTGTGATGAGGTGGACTGCGCGGGTTCCAGTTGTCCCAAGTCTGACTGTCGCTGTGCGCCTGGGACTGTCCTGGGACCGGACAGACAAACGTGCCTCGGTGAGACGGACAGAGAGGGGAGGAAGCCGGAGGACAGATAAGTTGTGCAACTGAGGTGGAGGACAGACAAAGAGAAGACAAGCGAAATCAAGCGGCCTGTCTTTACAGTGTCTGCACCCATCATAGATAGATGTGAATTGACCATTTCTCAGCTACTTCTAGAGCTGCTTATTGTCTGCAAAGACATCACGAGACAATAAGATGAAGTGATTTGTTTCATCATTTGATCAAAGAACTTTAATGGTAGTATATTTGTGTATTTCCTATTCTGAAAAAACCTCCATTATCTCATTATTCGCCCATCAACCAAATTCGCCCTCTGCTGTCTCAGAGAAGAATCCTTCATTCTTTAATTTTCCCTAACACCCCCTCCTCACTCCTTCACTAATCTCACTTCAGCCCCTCCTTTCATTTCAACAATGATTACTTCTTTACTAATTATCCCTGTATCATTAACACGGCTTTAAAGTCCTTTATAGTCAGTTCATCATCTTCCTCCTAAGAACATTAAGTGATTTGCCTCAAGGTGATGAACTCCACCCCTCTGATTCCCAGTCGATTAATCCGGAGCTCATCTCCCAATAATATCTGACCCGGTCTTATCTTCAGATGTGAACGAATGTGCAAAGGGCAACGGTGGCTGTGCAGAGATGTGTGTGAACACCAAAGGCTCCAGGCGCTGCGAGTGCGGGTCGGGTCGTGTGCTGGCCGCCGACGGAAGCAACTGCAGGGGTACGTCCTATGGTGTGATGCTCCAATGTTGACCTTGGGAGCCACACGGCGCTCTTCATCTTTCCCCTGTCTTCTGTGTGGCTTCATGCAGAGGTAGCAGGCTGTCATGTGAACAATGGAGGCTGCAGCCACGGTTGCTCCTCGCTATTGGACTCCTATCAGTGCCACTGTCCCAGAGGGCTGGAGCTGGGGGAGGATAAACGCACATGTCAGGGTGTGTATCAGTGTGTCTGTGTGCGTACGTGTGTGTTTGAGAAGACGGTGGATTGAGATAATCAATCAGACCCGGAGGAAACCTGACACAGAGATGCATGATTGTGTTCATCAGAAAAGATGTTCCTGATAGTAGAGGCTTGAACAAAATGCAATTACCTGGCCGTAACTGAATTTCCAACATGTCGGTGCAGGGTTAATATACATATGTCCGGGAGGATCAGCAGTGGATCATAATCAAACAGACATTTGTTTGAGAAATGAAGCAATGAGGGCAAACCGATATCTTGCTCCCTGAACCATTTCTTCATTGTGTCATTTTGGTGGCAAATGTGGTGTTTTATTTTGTAGATTCCTGTCTCTCGTGTCCCTGGGTTAACTTTACTTCCTGCCCTGGTGTATTTTCCTCTGTGAGTGTAGCTGTGTGCCGTGTCCCTGATCCCTAATCAAATCCCACAACTCTGAGATATGTCAATTTAGGGTTGCAAAAATGGATTACTTTCATTTGCTTTTAATCCAGGGTGGTATATCTGCATCTCTGTAGTTGTATCCGTGCACTGTTTCGTGTTTTGTGCAATTGTCTAAGGCCCTAACAACATGCAATATCTTTGTCTCTGCTTCCTGCAGTGCCAGTCCAGTGTGATTCCAGCGCTATTATAGTGTCGGTTCCAAAGGACCTCGTGGAGGGACTGGAGCTTTCTCTGTCCAACTCGTCTTGTCGCGGCGTCTCCAATGGGACACACATCAACCTCAGCTTCAGCCTCAACACCTGCGGCACCGTGGTGGAGGTCAGCAGCACTGGGTGGAAACCTCTTACACTGAATGTGCCCCGGGGTTTAGTGTCGACCGTTTGGCTTGAAGAACTATTTGATCATCACACATCTTTGACCTCGTTCCCGCAGGTGACGGAATACAAGATTGTGGGGAGCAACCTGGTGACCGGCCTCCCTCGGAGCAGCCCACGCAGCAGCAGTGACTTGATAGTCCGCACCAGCAAGCTGGTGCTCCCGGTCACGTGTGAGTTCCCCAGGGAGTACCAAGTGTCGGACGGATACCAGGCCAGTCAGCGCAGCTCGGCCCTGGAGCTGGCAGGCCGCAGTGAGGGCGTCTTCCCCTTCGCCCTGGAGCTCTTCAAGAGCGCAGAGTTCTCGGAGCCCTACAGCGCCCCGCCCCAGCTGCGCCTGCACGACTCCCTGTTCTTCGGGGTGGAGCCCAAGGAGAGGGTGGAGGGCCTCTCTGCACTGGTGGAGAGCTGCTTCGCCACACCAGGGCCCAGGGCCGACCAGGCCCTGAAGTATTATCTCATCAAAGACGGGTGAATGGAGCGGAGGTTTTACAGCAGTCTTATTCCCAACTAACTAACCAACTGGTTGACTAAAAAGAGCTATTCATCAACAGAAGGAAAAGATGTGAGAGTGATGAAGTGGTATAGAAAAGGGTTTTTGTGAATCGGGTATACTGACCCTGTATGTTTCATACAATTAGAATGGAAGAAACGTGTCTTTTTAATAATGTAAAATGCTTTTGGTCGTGCAGCTCTAACGGACCCTTATAAGAAACGTCAACGAGATCAGACCTAACCGCCGTGTTGAAAATGTTAACACGCACCTTTGGCAAATCATTTATCCGACGAATATCAACAGAGCAGTGATCTTATGTATTTACAGAATCCTTTTAAAAATCAGCTTTAGGGCTGCTGACCTCGATGAAGGACCAGAAATCACTTACGAATGTGTTAAGATCTCGATAATGATAATATTTCATCCACAACAGACTCCATTTCCTCTTTGGCATATTCCAGGTGCATCTCTGATGAAACAGTCACACAGTACTTATCCAAGGACCAGCTCTCCAAGCACTACCAGGTTCCTGTTTTCAAGTTCATCGGAAAGGACAACCGAGTGAGTGAAAAAAAACATGTGTGTGTGTGGGCCCACGTCTGTATGCGTACACCTTCTGACACAGCAGTGTCCTTGCGTTGTGTTCTTCTCTATCCACTCAAAGCTCTTCTCCTCCGTTTACAGCAAGTGTTCCTACACTGCCAGGTGTTAGTGTGCCGAGCAGGAGACTCCCACTGCTCCAAAGGTTGTGGAGGACGTGTCCGCAGAGATGTTCGCACCACTAAACCTCAGGAGCCGCACACTCTGAGTGGAGGCCCCATCTTCATCTTGCCTGAGCCAGGACGCTAAGCAACTCAGACTTTCATATAAATGCACCATGAGAGAAGAGCAACAGCACAAGCTAAATTGCCATTTTCAGTTTATTTGCTATTTTTACGTCCTTATATACAGATGAACATGCAGATGTACATTATATACACTCTTCTTTACTCCCATATATACAGTACGTTCCTGCGTCATTAACAGTGCTGTATATATCTTGAATTTTGCGTGTGTGTGTGTGTGTTTGCCTGGCAGTCAGATTTGCTGCTGACATTAAATTGAATGACATTTCTATTTGAAATCATTCGGAGGGGCCACAGTTTATTTGTACCAACTAGAGCATGAACGATGTATTTTCTAGGTCACACTTTCAGACATTTCTCAGACTTGATTACAGCTTAAAGACTTTGTAGATTTACAAAACTGGTTTCTATTTCACAGCATTAATGAATTGAGAAAAACACCCGTAGACGTATTTGGATGGCTCGTGGATGGCTGGAGGATCATGTCACACATGATGTGGCATGTTGGCAGATAGTACTCGGGGTGTGTAAGTAGTAGCTGTAATAGACATCACATTTAGATGACATTTGAACGTACTATCTTGATAAATATCCACACACATCAAACCATTTGCATCTTAGTAATTATTTATGTCATTATATCCCGAGGAAATTAATCCAACTACAATATCCTCCCCATCAGACACTGTATTTGGAGTCATCAAGGTCATTTATGTTAATGGAGTCATAGAGGCCTAAAATGGCCTAAAAGGAAATGGAGTATGAAGAGTTTAACACATATGAATAATCTATCAATTAACCTTTTGAAAGTCATATTCAGACACTTGATATATTTCAGTACGGCCTCAGAGTAAAACCTAAGAAATGCATTCTCCGTTTATATCTCTGACACTGAATCATGATCGAGCTCCTGTTAAGTACACCCCCTCTCTATAAACATACGGTGCATATGTGCAGAGATGCCTGTGACTGAGTTATTGGTCTGCGAATGCGTCCACGGACTTTGTGATGGTCACAGTTCATCTCTCTCCTCTCCCTCGCAGACACACGCTGCCCTCTGGCTGTTCATGTAAGGCCTGCAGCCCAGCGCCCCCACTGTGCTGTGGAGAACGTCTGCCATTGACTCGCAGGCTAGGAAGAACGTACGGAGAGATTAGGGCCAGGGAGGAAAAGGCAGACTTCATTCTTATTTTTTTGCTAACTCACAATGTATACGTATAACGCGGCGGTGAACATCCTACCTTGCACCTTCGACACGAAACCCAGACTCTTCTTGAGGTCGCCGCAGATGCCGTGCAGACACAAGCGGAACTCCGAGTCGCAGCGGTCCTTGCTCGTGCCGCAGGTGTCGTAGCACACGTCGAGCTGGTTGCAGCAGTTGGTCATAGCCGGGATCCCGAGGTCAAGCTGTTAGAAAGAAAGCACCTCATTGTGTCTGTGAAGTTTAGCAGTATTTCCAGACATTGTGGTTGTGCTCGGCTCCGTTATATGGGAGCAGCAGTGTGGTTCTGGACTGTCGGGGTTATGAACAAGCCACCTACAACTGCATTCACCTGCAATCCCACCAGAGAGGAGCTGCAGCCATTGGGCTCTTGGAGCTGGTAGCCGGGACGGTTTTGAGGAGTTTCGCCTGATCAAACAGAGAAAGAACAGTTTCATTTCCAAACTGAATCAGGAAACATTTATTACCATAATATGTCAGACATACAAGGAATTTGACTTTGCGGTTGGTGCATGACGGCAGACAGTTAGACAATGGACAACAAGACAGCAAGAGGAATAAAATAAAACATTATGCTATGGGTTAGTAATATAATGCTATGGGTTAAGCCCTCAACTAATGTCGTCATGTAGTCCCAGTCAAGAGTCTATACCATATCTATGTTCTTGTGTGGCCTTTCACAGATAAGATGTTACTTTTGTTTGAGCGCATCAGTGTTGGTTGTCTACCTCTCAGAATGATAACCAGAATGCAATCAGGATTCTTTATCAGCAACCGAGCCTGATGTAAATAAGAAGATGATAAACTGACAGGGATTGATTTGACACGTGAAAGGAAAACAAAAACAGTGGTAATGATGGGAGGAAACTAAACAGAAACATACTGTTAACCAGCTGCACTGATTGTTGTTAAATCATAAAACAATAACTATTTGAACTATTTAGCTATTTCTAAATCCCACCTACAGGACACCACAATAATTGATTGATTCTCAGTAAAATAACTATGTTGACTTAAGAGGTTTGTTCTTACCGTGTCTGCAGCGATACTGACACACACCATCGTGTCCCCCCGTCAGCTCCACCAACGACTCAAAGTATCCGTGCATACTCTGGAAACTATTTCTAATTGAGTTGAGGCTCCAGCTGTTATCGTCTTCTTGTGCCGAGGGTTTGTTTGTCTGGACCGGTCCGATGTCATTTTCCTCCTGCGCCCCAGGAGAAGGCCGTTGCTCCTGGGTGACGGCTTCACCTGTAGGAGCTTCCACAGCATGGGGGTCTCCAGCAGGCATTTCCCTGTCTGCCTCTGGCTCGTCGGCCGTTGCACCACCTCCCACCGGGACCTCCGCTTTCGTTTTTTCAGCTGAAAGGTTCTCCACCGACGGCGTTTCGGCCAACTCATTGCCCCCAAGAGAGGAGTCGGCTGCAGGTTCCTCAACTGCAGGTGAACCGCCTTGTTGGGTATCTGCAGGAGCTGCAGCTCCTTCAGCTGCTACAACAGCAGCAGTAACAGCATCGGAGTCCCGCTCGTCTGCTGGCGGAGTCTGGTAGTGGCCTAAAGTGGCACAAATGCCCGAGGACACACAGAGGAAGAGCAGAAGTACAGGCCGAAGCAGCATGGTGTTGAGCTGGTGACAATCCAAGGCCAGGTGTTGTGTAGAGGGTGAGGAGAGCTCAGACGGTGACAAACACACAGCGATCCTAGTGGCCCTGCGAGCCAGGGAGCAGACTTTGACCTGTGATTATGTTCAAGCAGACAGCGAGGCACACTGTCATGTTTGGGGGCAAAGGTCACCCCATATCAATCCAAAGCTTCTGTTATTGCTTATTCCTCTTATTGTCTGTTCTTCTTGACCACATCAATTCAGTCATTTATGAATATTGAAATGGATTTATTAACAAACTAGAGGCTGGCGGCTTTGACATACAGTATATCTAAAGAATTTTTTCTAAGTTAGAGTTTAGTATTTTTAATAATGTATATTCAATAAACTGTGTCTATTTACTATGTTTAAACAAAAAGACACACCTACAATCCTAGAATTTAAATCGTATTATATAGTTGTCTGAAGAAAAACAATAGATTTATAGTAAATTATATTGAAGTATATATTAGCATATATTGTTGAAAAAAGTCCTAATTTATTTATAGTACTTTATATGAAAAAAACATTTAACATTTACCGTATGTTAAACACTATGTTACTATGTATGTTAAACACTGTATGCTATGCAGAAAGATGTCCTAAAAAGTCTTTAAAAGTTTTAATATAGTGTGTAAAAAAATTGAATTGTATGTCGGAAAAAGTAATAGCATATAATATATAAAAGCAAAACATTCAACAAAAAGGACATCCCCAAAATGATCAGGATCAACAATCAGAAACAGCTCTCCAAACATTATGTGAAATGCATATTTCTGATCTCCTTTGAATGGTGACAATCTAATATAAATCACTTGTAAGTAAAACTATATCTATTACAGTTCCAGGAGAAATGGAGATGCATTGAATTTCTACCCTTATGTGGTAAATAATCACCATTATGGATAGGGGTGGAGCCGAATGTCTTCTACTAGTCTTTACTACAGTTGAGGTCATTTCCAGGAGACTACAGTAAAATGTTGCTGTCTTTTGCCATCTGGTGGCTGCATTGAAGCTCGCTGGGAGGAAATCATCCAAGAGCCCGGCTGATCTCTGGCACAGTCGTATTGGGCAATAAATAACGACTTTAGTGAAATGCTTTAATAAATAAGATATTTAAGTGAACATATTATGTAAAGGGAAGGGTGGTTCTCATCGCATAACATCACAAAGGATTCTGGGATGTCTCTGCTGTCCTCTGGTGGTTGAAGGGCTATTTTGACCATTTTGGTGAACCTGTTCCACATCAGACGTCTGTTTTAAGGATACCAGTTGTGAATGATCTCATGGAGGTTCAAGTTTTTCCGTCCAATGTCTCATCCAGTCTGTACAAATGAATTGTCTCTTGAGGTCAGCAAAGAGAATGATGATTATGGTCTGTGGTATCACGTTCACACTTGTGGTTAAGAGGCAGCATACAGAATAAAATCAGAAAATAGATGTTACATTATCCAGGTTTTCTTTTCAACTCATTAATAATAGTATTAGATGTGGATCTCAAGGTGGAAGTTGTTCATATTAAAAAAATACATATTGGACCGGTCTTGGCCACAAAAACAACATGTTAATTTCATATATATAGATGTGACTTTTTTTGTAGTATTTGTACATTGTGTATTTGCATTTGTACATTTCTGCTTGATAGTGGTGGTGGTTTTGAGCTTTGATCTTGGGATGTTATTTCTAGACAGAGGCAGTTTTTACTAAAAACAACATTTTATTATAATGAAGCAGTTTGCTGGTGACAGATGTGACTCTCTGGAATACGGACTCCCTTGGTTTGATTGCCTTTGGAAAGTCCGTCTAAAGCTGATGCAGCTATTCACTCTCTTGTTTGTAGATCACAATGTATTTCGTCCCACAACGTTCTAATGTTAAAACAACAACAGCAGATTAAAAAAAAGAAGAGTCACGAGTCTCTACATCAGGTGCCACAGTATGTGCAAACATAACGTACCGTCTCATGGTCTTGCTGGCTCTTTCTCTGTTCAGCACCATGTTGATGTTGTTTTCCAAATCCTTCAGGGAAAATGCAAAGAATTGCGTAACATGACATGTTTGACAAATCATGTAAAAAGGTAAAAAAAAATCCCTTGCCTTGTTGGTGGTATTCAAACAGTTATTTGAGGCAATCAGTCTCATTATCTCCATCTAGAAACAAAGAAATAAAAGATAAATAAAACATGCAGCAATATGCATTTGTTACCCTGCAGAAATGTCTATACACGTCCTGCTTTACTTGTAATCCTGGAAGAGTGCAAATGGGATGCAACAGTCACAATGTGCTCCTCATGAACGTGTGAGGAACAGGGCACAAAATGTTAGACAGCTTATCTCCCACCACCTTTAGATCTTTGATGCACCGTTGCGTGGCCGTGGTCGTACCAGAGGACACTAGCATCTCCTCAAGCTCCTCTTCCAGCTGCTGGTTCTCCCGCCACGTGTTCAACACCTGGAGCCTCTTGGACCGGACACTGGTGCTGTGGCCGGCGTCGAGTCCTCCGTCACGCAGCCCGGAGAGAGATGCATCTGTCCAAGCACACAAGAGGCCAACGGGAAAGCACTGTGGAATGTATCTGTATCTGTTCACATCCCTGCAGCCATTAGAAAGTCACAGCTGACTCAATGGAACAAAAAAAAAAGCTAAATGCCTGTTGGCATTAAATTATTTCTTCAGTCTGTCCACATCAGAAACACTACATTTAAAAGTGAGCGCGTGCTGCGGCCTGCATGTCAATATACAGCAGTGATAGCGGAAGTGATTTACCAATAATGATCTAACAAGGTAATCTTGAGACTCACTGGTCGTGTCACCGTCCTCTGGGCCAATGGTAGCTGGGATGTTCTTTGATTCATTTCGGGCTCTGAGGTCAAATGGGAACAAAATGCTTAATAATAATAAGACTATCTATTTTGATTTTATAAGATCTATTTTGATTTTGGTACACAGATCCTTGCAGTACCGTTTATTCTCCTCTAGAGCTCCTTTGGCCTCCTGCTCCAGCCTGAAAACCTCCTTTTCTGAATCCTCCAAATCCGTTTGCCTTACTTTGTCATTGCCGGGACCTTTGAGCGAAGTCTCCAGCGACTGTAACAGAGCAACAACAAATACCTCTAAACAGCAACATGTTTATGTAATGTTATTGACAGCATATTAAGCCAGAAATTGACATATATTTCTCGGGCTTTCTTCTCATATGGTTAATGTATTTCTTTTTAATAGAATATGAGCAGTGTGATTTACCACGTTTTGAAGTAATGGTTGGGACGCCATCAAGTGGTTGACATACATATCATACTCTGTCTGGAAAGAGAGAAGAAAATATTATTTTGTTCATCATTTTTCTCAAAAGGATGTGTCTTTGTAGAATAAATCAGAACTTGTGGTGTTGAAAAACTGAATGTTGGAAACAATAATATCCGTTAATTTACTGCTCATGGATTTGTCCCGACACACACTTCATTGCATTTTAGCTGATGGTGTAAAAACTGCAGACAATCAATCATGAACATACGGCCAGGTCCACATCTGGTGTGGAAAAGAATCATTTTTAGTTAAATGAAATATTTCCCATTTAGAGTTATTGTAACATTACTGTGAAATGATATGTATTATGTAAATATATATTTAAGTTGCATTGCAACCTCATGATCAACTCATTACAACTAACGACAATTTCAATTTTATTCATGAGCCAAATGCACTAAGTCACTAAGATACCTACAAATCCATTGTGTGCAAATCAATCCTTTTAAGACGTTTTCTAATGAATGGGCAGTCATGCATCTGTTTCCCACTGATGACCTGCACCGTGACCAGGTTCCAGTGGCTGCTCCACTTCCGCTTGCCACACCAGGGACTCCGTCTCTCTTGGCTCTCCCTCAACTGAAATGCGTCTGACGGCACAGGCTAAAAATGAGCGAGCGGGTACAGAGGAAATGGGAAAAAAACCTTAATTTCCCTCAGGATGCGTCCAAATACTGGTGAGCCTTCACATACATCATCAAAGACGTCAGTGAACACCGCGAGGCGGTCTCTGCCGGGGCAGCTTTGCGCTGACAACCTCTCCAGCTCCTGGGTGTGACAGGGACACACACACAAAAACCTTACAGTTACAACGTGCACCTTCTGCAAGAGTTTGAGACGACATTCCAATGCGCCACAACG
Source organism: Pungitius pungitius (assembly GCF_949316345.1). Classification (NCBI taxonomy): domain Eukaryota; kingdom Metazoa; phylum Chordata; class Actinopteri; order Perciformes; family Gasterosteidae; genus Pungitius; species Pungitius pungitius. The sequence goes on along the minus strand of NC_084912.1, from coordinate 11,434,799 downwards.
GTGTGGTTGCAAAATGAGCTGCAGGATGCCACTGTTTGTGCGACCATTCTCACCTTCTGTAGTTTCCTCTCGTGAACTTCTGCAACGTTTATTCCAGCCCGGAGGTCCTGCTTGGCCACGACTTTCCCGCCCAACCGTTGTTTCGTCTTCAAGTGGCCTTTATCACTCGGGCCTTTTTGGTCAGACGGCGGTTTTCCCAACAGACCAGATGGAAAGTTAGACTTTTTCTGATGCAAGGCTCTCGGCCGGAGAACCAGTGAGTTTGGGGAACAGAGATCTATGTTAGGTAGACACTTGTCTCCGGTTATGTCTGCACGCGATGAGCGATCCGCAGCCGGAGCGCGCCTTGACCTTGAGACGTCAGAAACAGTGTGAGTGGAGGACTCAGAGGGGCAGTGTTTCACCGCTTTCTTCTTCAGCGCCTTTGTCGGGGTCACAGGGTTCGGGGTTTCCTCTGAGCCGCGAGGAGTCCTCCAGAAAGGCTGCTTCTGCTCCCTGTGAGGCGGACTCGGGTTCAGGCTGCGGGGCCCAAGATGACCTGAGGAGTAGGTCAGGATGTCGGCCTTCTGAGCAGCCTCAGCAGCCAGCAGCAGGCCGTGGATGTCCCTTCTGAAGCACGCAGGCTTCGGCTTACATCTGCTGGACATGGCTACGAAGGGACCAACACGCGGGGTTGAACAGCTTTTGTTGAATGTTGCACAAGGTGACAATAAAGGTCCTACATTAAGACACAAAATTGTAAAAAATAAATAAATAATTAAAACAAAGAAAGAAATTGAGGTACCTGGTAAAGCTAAATCAAATCTAAGCATTTATGCGTTTGTAAATTCAAACCAAATTGGTTTTCCAGAGTCACCCATAAAAAAACGTTTATAGCCTTTACATTACTTCTATTAAGAAAGTTGAAGCTTGTGTAGAAAACAGGGCACACAGACCCCTAAAAGAAACAAACTCACCCGTCAGCTAACGTTAACTGGAGTTTTGTTCGCAGTCGCGACATGAAACAAACACTGCTCCTTGACTCAGTTGTCAAGGAGACACAAGCACGTGGTCTCTGCGCTGCATTCAATGTCTTGATAATAATCGTACTCGTGACCTTTTAGCTGCTGGCTACACTTGGGCACAGAGAGAGGCAAACAGTGTACAACTTTTACACCTTAGATGTTGTGCATGTTCATGTTTGCAGAAAGCAAGAATAACATACTAAGCATTCAAATATAAAAGAATTTGATCGCTAACTTGTATAAAACAGTTGTAAAATGAAAGCAAATGATTTGTGACAATTTTTTTTTTTTTAGATATTTGAATAGTAAATTTAGAAATCCAGAATTGTCATGTAAAATACTGAAACCTGCTAATAATTTATTCATCTAGTTTTCATGTGTTCCTTTCACATGAAACATGATTTACCCAGTGGTGCATAGAAAAAGTGTGTGTGTGATAATAGTCATGTTAGTGTTTGTGTTCTGACCAAACAAATCATCCAAACAACTTTTACAGTTATACATTCAATAGGCCTGGATTCAGTCATTAGCCAGAAACAATATGCATGACCTGTGGTCTCTTAACAGTGCGCGTAACAGAAAGGCCACTACCTTTCAAACAGTAGAATCTAATAAATTGCTGCTATTTCTTTGGATTTTCTTTTGTATTTGTGAGATTTAAATGACGCATGTGGACTGCCACAAAATCTTTCCCATAATGACCAGAAAAATGTCATTGCGTAAGCTTTTTGGGGAAATCTACTCTATCAAGCGTATTTGCAAGTGGCTTAGCGGTTGTCTTTTTTATAAATGCGCAATTCTAATTTATATTTAACATTTTTGACCCTAACTCATCTCTTGATCAAGGAAATAAATGGACCTGAGTAAGTTTGTTATGTTGCCGACCAATTAAGGGTGATGCATTGTCCCCTTGCACCATTCTAACAGCTCCATCAAAATAATAGTCTGAATTAATAGTACAATAAATGCAAACCACCAACATATATTTTCCAGGTATTTAATAAAAGTCATTTGGGCTACTGCTCTTACATTTACAATTGAGACGTTCTGCAATTATTCTGGGTAACAGTAACATGTCTAGACCATTTTGCTTATCTCTATTTTTAATTTGTACAAAACAAAAAGGCCAACAATATTTTTCTTTGTATAAAAAATATAAGTTAATTTAAATTTAACTCTAATTAAGAAAATAACATCAGTAATAATTGCAATAATAATCATCAATAATAATAATAATAAGCTTAACATAGTGCAGACAATGAAATATAACTGGTGCTGAAAAATTGAAGGGACAGTGCAGTGTTATGGACTTATCCATGTTCTCAGGTGGGCAAAGAGACAGTCAAAAGCTCTCAATCTCTCGCACGCACACACACACACACGCACACACACACACACACACACACAGACACACACAGTCTGAAAGTAGACAACTGCTGTTCAGTTTAGCGCCATCAGAGCACACATCTTAGTCAGTACCAACTAATTCCTAGATTGCACACAATATACCCCTATTAATGTTTTCTGCAAAATGATATATAAAGTTCAGTAGAGGCGCATGCTATTTGTTGCTCTTGGTTGAAGCTTACTGGAAGTAATTCTGAAAACTAAGACAGAGCACATCATGAAAACTGATGGCGCACTGACCCACATGCCATGTTTTGGCAATTAACAAAACCTTCCTCAAGATCCACATTCACACCATTTAGGAGCCACAGTACCAGTCGTAAAACGAATTATTTGAGCGGTAATTTCAGTATTGGAGGGACAATGTCCACTGGAATGACAGCTTCAGATGAAAAAATGGTCTTTTGGAAGATCTTGGAAATTAATTTAAAAGAGTTCCCAAGATCCCCTTGCATGGCGCTGCAGAGGAAGCGTAAAGGAGGATTTATTTCCTTCAACAGATCACAGAAATGAAGGGATCTTTTACACAATTGCAGAAAGTCAACCAATCCTTCTGAAGTTGCAACCCCTGAGATAAACATATGGTGCACTTTAATTTAACAGGTTTGACGTTATGTGAAGATATGAAGCTGACTATCTCTGAGCTGCTGTGCCCGACAGTCAGCAAAAGAGTGTCATAAATGTTTCACACTACGGCTTTGAACCTGCAAGGACACCTATGGCTACCTCACATTTTCTTCCACCCGTCACCATGTGTTTGATGTATACCTCAATACCGCAAACCGTGTTTAATGAATCAGGGTGCTGTGTAGTCATTAAATAAAGAACTTAACATGAAAAAGTTTGTTGTGCCACTGCAAACATTTAAATATTCTGCAAGGACTCTTGTGCAGTATCCTCATATTACTTGTGTTTTATTCATGGCTGTAGAAATGATTAATGAGGAGAAACAAGATTGCTGCGTGAAATAATTAAAGATGTGATAGTGGTTTGAAAAAATGTTACGACAATAAAAATCCAACAGGCTTATATATAAACCTGCACACAACTATACTATAACGGATGCTATTCATGCATCTTCTTCCTTCTTTCCCACACAAAATAGTTCTGCTCACCTGGGCTCAGGTTCTGTTGTTCATAAAATAGTGGATGCATTATGCGGCAGGTTCCTAAATGCCACGGGGGGCCGTGGGCAGTGCTGTGGGCTCCACTTCTGGGAGAAACATCGTGACTCTCTTGTGACTGTGCTCACAAGTGTTGACATTATCTAAATCCTCCTGCCACAGTTCATTCAGGTTTTGAAGATTATGCTGCGAAGGGATTTCTCAACATAGGCTGTATGTTTTTATTCAAGTACTGCAAAGGATTTTTGCTCAAAAAAACATTCCTGCATCCACCGTCTCAGTAAGGTGGCGTTAAACCATACATCTGCTCTACACATTCCTTCTGTCTCTGGAAATACCTTGGTGAAGTAGTGTGCGTACGATAAACCTACCACAGAAGGCAAACAGTACCGTTTCAAGAAAAGCCTGAACCAACAACCAGATTTCACGTATTTCTAGCCTGTGAAAGGTTCAGAGTAAGGCCTCTGCAAATACAAGACCGTTAAAGAATCAGCTCATGTAAAAAAAAACAAAAAAAACATAAAACTGCCAAAAAATGAAACCATAACAGCACATGTCCATTCTATCCAAATTAGCCCCCAAGCTGAGGGGATGTGGAGCGACGGGTTGGAGTCCCTCCACATCGGCCGTCTGTCAGTCCCTGGGATCCGTGAAACCGCCGGCGTCGACACCCTCCGTCACCCAGTGAGGTAACTGTGTGTTTACAAAGTCAAGTTGCCTTTAGCTCATCCGTCTCCTGCTAATGCAGGATGTGCCCCCCCCCCCCCCCCTCCCCCCTCCCCTACGAAGTACCAGGTCCGTGGCAGGAGTCTAGTTGTAATCCTTTGGTGGGCCAGCGGCCCTTTTGGTAGTCAGTTGTCGACCTTGACAGGTCCAGAATCACTGGGCCGGTTGGGAACTACGTCCTGCACCTCTCCTCGCGATATCTTCTCCCACTGGCCCAGGTTTTCCCTGCAAACACAAAACAACTCCATCAGATTCAGAGATATTCCATTTCTTACTGCAAATACATGTCAGTGTCAATCAGTGTCAATCAAAGACATGTAAACTGATAAAATTAAGTATGACCGTTATTTCAAATAAAACAGACTGTAAACTAGATTGTATTTTTCTTTCAAATTACCCAAATGGGCCATTTTGATTTGAAAAACGCTATCGCAGTATATTTGTTACTTATTAAGTTTTCTTGAGTGAAAATGATGGCCTAGCTAGTTAGCACACAAAGGTATGTCACTTTGCTGCCACAAGGGTGTGCATCGGAGAGTAATAAGGTCCCTGAACTATGCAACAGAAACATAGCTGCATTAAACTACAGCAACTTTTATTAAACAACTGAAAAAGAATGAACAATTGACAAAGGCACATCAGCAAAGCAACTGTAACTCATTAGTCATCTGCAGTACCCATCAGGCCTTGCTGTCATGAAGGTAACCTCTTCCCTTTGTGCTATAATTAAGTCTGACACACAAGTGCAGAAAGTGCAGAACGTGCCGCCCTTTGCTGCGGCCGGGCTGATGCAGTTTACGCTTCTGTTGCAGATCCCGCAACAAGCAGCCGAGCTGCGGCGGCTTCTGGGCTGACGTGCAGCCGGGATTAAATATTACACTGCTCACTTTGTTTGTATTCCCCCCGCGGATCAAGGTCACTACATTTCAGAGACCAGCGGGTTCCCCTCGGAGGACGGGCACAGGTGCCATATGATCCTGTGCAGTGCAACAGAAACTACACATACAGTTTCCGTTTAGCGCTCTGCGTTATATTCTGAGATGTGTCTATCCAAATATGTTTTTTAAAAAAGTACAGGTTAGTTTAATCTGAAATCAGTGCAGTAATGTGCGCTTTGTTTGTATTTTCAGGGGAACTCTTGGAATGTGCGTCTCAACACGTACTTCTTATCACCTCTATTTGTCTGGTTAGCAAAGGCGTCACGGTTTGCTCTGCAGTCAGCGCATTCATAGGGCAAATCAGATTAAATGCAATATTGTGTGAAGTAACGTTCTGATTGTTTTATGTTTTTGACCTATTTAACAAGAAAAGAAGTGAATTAAAACCTTCAATCAGATAGTTGTATAATCTCGTATTATACTCTTGTGTATCTTGTACACATACCCTACAAACATTATCTGTCCCCTCACAATTTTGCAAGGATTTTTCTCAAAGGACACGGCAAAAAAAGGAGGCGTACTCTCATACTTTCAATCTGCAACTTTGAATACGTACTTGCAGGCATTTAAAAGAGGACTAGATGGAGGGAAAAGCTTTGCTAGCGTTGTGTAACATGGAACTGCCACAGCATTGTAGAATCCCACCTGAAGAAAAGGACAAACACAAAAAACACAGACAAAATTATTAATTGTTTAATGAATGAAAGCCAATACGGAGTTTTTTTTTAAATTATTGATACTTTAGAAATGCAACACACTTATTATTTTCTCTGTTGATATTTTGATAATTATTATGGATAAGAATTATCCCAAAGGACTTCCATGTAGGCTGTTTTGGGGCACGATCTAACAAAACAATTGTTTTAATGGGTGCACATAATTCCTCCATCCTCATGTAAGCAAAACATGTTGCGTTGACAATTTTGCAGTTAATCATATTTCAGGCCTGTATATGTTGTTTGTGTATCATTGCTAAACATATGTTTAAGGTCATTATGCGTAATAAAAAAAGAATGATCATGTTGTTATGCTCTTAAGTGTTTTCTATGTTATCAAGCTATTATTTTAGTTTAGTATAACTGTAGCACATTTATATGATTTCAGTATATGTATTGTTGTATGTTGCCTTGCTTTTATTAATATGCAGAGTTTATAAACTACATATGACCATAGCATTCTGTAGGGGCTTCTTACACTACATCCTGTTTCCGTACAAATCTTAAAGAAAAACAAATAAATAGTTTGAGGCTGTTCTGTTTATATCTGTATACCAATGATGCTATTTTTGTTTTGATGTAGTCAAAATACTACTACTAGTACTCCTACTTGTGTGAAACCTTTTCAATGCGAGTTTAAAGTAGAGAGTGAAACACGGGTAACAATAATGGTCTAACTTGGCCTTGTGGAACCTCGTCCTTCTTATCTCTGTCCATCATAGGGATAGGCTGCAACCCAATCTTCTTCATCTCATCGCCCTGGGAAGGAACAACATGAAAACACGAGTTTATTTTTATTTTTGCATACCGACGCAAGTCTTCAGACCACTAGACCACACTATTTTGCAAATTACAAATTGTAGGATGGCGTTTTAAAATACCCATACAGCTCTGACTCTTAAGTATATTGTGAGGGCACAAAAATGAATATAAAAATGTCTAAATTCCAGCAGTATCCTACTGTACCTCAGCCCAGAACTCAGAGTAGATGTCGTTGGCTGTGAGTCGTGTGATATGCCATTGCTTGGTAACAGAACACAGGTCACATGCTGTCATCAGTAGACCAATCACGCGGTCCCTGGAGGGGAGCAAAGCCGCGTTACAGCCATGAGGAGAAGCTCAACGTGGCGCCAGGTCTGCGCGTGATGCTTTGACACCTGCTGGGATCTCCACCTGGGCAGCAGTGCGAGTCGTAGCCTCACCTGTGCGAGTGGTTGCTCAAGTCCAGTGCACTCGCAGACACCAGCTCCGACAGCTGCTGGTGGTTGTTGAAGTACAGGGCCAGGTCCGTGGCAATGATGGCCTTCCGGATGATCTCCAGCACCTGCTCGTACTCGCTGGAATTCAGGTTGGAGAAAATATTGTGCCCTTCCAGCTATGAGAAACAAAGAGATCAATAAAAAAGCAAAAAGCTCCACTTATGAGGCGTTCAGCTCAGCTAGACCACATCAGGTTGTAATCTCACGTCCGCCTCCGGCCAATTTGGGTTAATGCAGATCCTGGATGTAAAGAAGGCAGTCAGAACTAAATATGCATTTATGATCCTCATTGTATACGTAGTACACAATGTGTGTACAAGCATCCAAAATGATATGTTTATTTTCACTTAAAATGTTCTGTCTGATCTGTTTCTCTTCCACAAATGAACAGCAATTGAACAAATGAGATGCAAAAAAATACCTTGACTTCGGTTTTTTATTATGTTTTGAGCGGCCATCTGTCTTTAATAGTGGGTTTCACATGATGACCTGCTTTGCTAACGAAATTTCTCCACATATGGCATCACTTTTGTATCCCTCCCTTTGCTACTGTACATTGTATTGTGTTATATCATATCTGCAATTCTTTTGCATGAGGTCTTTCCCCACCATCTGCAAGTATTTAGACAGGCTCATGTGCTTATCAAGAAAAGGTCAAAAATGCTGATGCAATGCAAACTGGACTTCACCAAAAGGCTTATTTGCTGAGTATGTTCTTCATAATAGAGCTCTACCTGTAGGATGGAGACAGTCTGAGAGAAGTGGTGTTGCTCCATGGTGGAGCTGGAATACAGAGCAGCCAGCGGATGGTCAAACTTTTGCAGGTACGAGTTGCTGTACCCCCGATGGTCCAGATCATGGCACAGGCAGGCAATCAGCAGACCCTTCTTCTGTGGACCAGAGAAGAAAATGACAATTCACAAAGGACCCCAGTTTCTGAACTCACTTTTCATTATCATTACTCTTGGAGCAGTTAAACCAGGACCCAATGAGGAGCAGACCTCTAGCTCTGTGAACATCCCAGAGGTTTTCTGAAGGATGGCGAACATACAGTGTGCCACTGTCACCGCATGCTTCCAGTTGTGGTAGGGAACACGCCGGTAGTTCTTCCGTACAGACATGGTGAACCGACACAGCTTCTCCAGCTCAAAGCTGCACACATAGAGTGATATGCGTGAATGAACAACTGATTGACGGCGACTTCGGCGAAAAGGTGACACTGACGTTGTCACGGCCGAGTGAAACCCTACCTGGTCTTTCCACAGGAGTTGTGAACCATGTAGATAAACACAGCTGGCCAGATCTCCTCAAAGGGACTAATGTCAAAGTGGAACCTGGAGGAGGGACGGCGGGGCGAGAGGAGAAACTTAAATTAGCATGTACAGCACACAGCAGGACACACAAAGGGACTTCAGAGGTGTGTTAAACTGTCAACTCGTCCTCCACAAGACCTTCCCCTTCCTGACTTATGTCTCAGCAGGATTTCAAAAAACTTGGCTGTGCAGCGTTCAGTTTTATGAACCAACCACCAAAACTTCAACTCTCACTTCTTTTAAAAACCAGACTGAAGCGTTTTGTGTTTGCTGCTACATTTTAGTTAATTGTTCTGTAATTCTGTGTTTTATTTCATACTTTTGTTGTTCTACTGAATATTATTTTTCTTTTTTAATCTCTTGGCCTTCATAAGCATGTTTGCAATTACGTTGTAATTAAATGTCTACAATTTGTTTCTTTGACGTTGGGCCCTCTGAGCGGCCTTGTTGCTTGGTCTATATAAATAAACCGAAGAGCTTCTGGACTGTGTCACCATCACTTTACAGACCGGTGGCTCCACCACACTCAGTGACACGGCAGAGATAACGACCGAAACCTGAACGTGAAAGGGCACTCACATTTCGATCTCTTTATAAATGGGTGTGGGGAGGTTGAGCTGGGTGAGGGTCTTCCATTCTTCGGATGTGCAGATGCTGTGATAGGACAGCTTTTCCATCGTCACTCTGTAAATGCATTCAGAGTGCCGGATCCTGTGGTACATCTGCAGGGGGACACACGACAGGGAGAGGTCTTAAAAATGTTGAAAGACGAGTTGAATACTAAAAGAGAGAGGCTTTAAGTATCCCCGTTGGAACTTCCAAAAGGGTCGGACTATGTTAAGTTATTTGCAACAGTCCTGTGTCATATTTCCACATCTGTTTTGTATCCCTGTCCCCCATCCAGACAGACAGGAATAAGACAGGTACAGGCGCCAGGCCTCACACCTCCTGCCATAAATCAGTGTCGATCAGGCGCCAGCCCGAGTAAGATTCCTGGAGACGCAGAGCATAAATCGCACCAAAAGATAAATCTTGTCAGTCGACGGATGTAGGCTGCTGGTCTGAAATATTAACACGCCCCATCAATTTTAAAACCAACTTTGCGACGCTGCTCCTGCGTAAGTTTGTCGCACGAGGCGGGGCGAGTCCGGCCCTCACGGGGAGGACGAGGCTTCCCGCAGACGGACCGCACGCACGCAGTGGTTGATTTGTGAAACCTCTGTGTGAGTTTCCTTGAATGGAATAATCATTGCAAGCAGAAAATAAGCCTTAATTCATATTTTGATACAGTGCGCACTTTAGATAAAAGCTTTAGGCTTTGTCTTTGTCAACCTTAGGAAATAAATGACATTTCTTCTCTGATAAATAGGCAAAGCCACAGCCTTGAAAACAGCTGAAAGAAGCCTTGCAGCCAGGGAATGAATTTAGCACAGTGATGAGGTCACTACGTCAAAGTAACAATGGAATATTCATGAAGAGGGAGTCTAAGATAATCTACAACGCAATAAAGAGCAGGCTTATTCAAACTATGAAATTGCTGGATTATGCTTTTTCTGTTGGAGAAAATCAGTTAGTGGTCACTAATAAATAATAGTAATTGAGCGTGTTAAGGCCGGGTTTACTCACATTTGCACAGTGTAAGGCCAAAGCACAAAAGACAGCAAACATCTTAAAGTTGTTCTCATCTGTTTTGGTGAAGGCACTTCCGCTCAGCTTGTTCACCATCTGCACCACACCTATGACGGTCCCCCTGCTCACGATGGGCATGCACAGGATGTTACGCGTGGTGTAGCCGGTTTTGAGGTCCACCTCTCTGTTGAAGAAGACAGAAATATGTCAATGTCAAGAAAGTTTATAATGTGTAATAGAGACGTCCAGGTCTGTAGTGCGGCCGTAGCAATGAGTACAGGTCTAAATACAGAAGGTCTGGGACAAATCATAGCACGACTCCAACATCAGTTTAATTAGACAGACCACTCATCATAGTTCATGGAAAAGAAAAGTAAAAATGTCTTTTACCGGTTGAACCGGGGGTCTGCATAGGCATCCGGGATATTTAAGACTTCCCCTGTCTGAGCCACTTGGCCAGCAATTCCCTTCTCAATAGAAAACCTACATGGAAAGAGGAGGGCAGAGGATGACAGTCAGCTTTGTGGATGTCTATCAAAGCTTCTCAGTCTTTTGGTTCGGAGCACAAATCAATACATTTATAATAATGTATTATATTCTAATTGTACACACTTACTTACGAGATATGGCTTTTCTATTGACTTACTGTACACTATGGTGAACATTGACTTATTGAGGCAAGAAACACCATTTTGGATGTGTGGAGACCAAAGAAATGTTGGAAATTACTATTCAAAATGAACTTTTCAACCAGTTTGTACAAAACCTGGATAAACATGGATAAATTAAAAAAACAAACCTTTTCACAGTCAACAGTATAGAGTATAGTGTTCAGCACACTGAACGAGAGGAAGGGTCAATCGTACACACCTAATTTCTTTGGTTTTCCTAAAGACAGGTTTGCCTTCTTTCTCTTCTCCAATATCGAACAGGTCAGAGTACAGTTCTTTGTTATTGTGATCTACCTGGAAGAGTGCACACCTGTCCGCATTCACCAGGTTTTTTGCATATATCTGCAAAACAACACCAGGGACAAAACTGTCATTAGCAAAAATAACTAAAAGAAAATCTAGTGCTTTTATATTAAATCATCAAATCAGATCACTGGAGTTTTAATGTTTTCTTTGGGAATGCTGAGACAAGGAGTAAAACTAACTAGAGTTAATTCCAACTAATTTCAGTGTTTGAACCAGATGACTCGAATGACCTGACACCACAGTCATGAGGTAAAAAATAAATACAAACAGAGAGGTGGGTTTTAGTAAAAAAAACAACAGGCAAATCAAGATTTACATTCAAAACGATCCCATTGAAAAATATATATATTTGAAAAATAAAGTCATGTATTTAGTTTGCCCATGAATCTGTTATTTTAATAAGACGTTAAGCATTATCATCATTATCATATACATATATTGTATAAGGTACTAAGACTATTGTTAGTACCTGTATAACAGCGGCATTACTATTACTCTTTTTATCACACAACAACTAACACACACTCCCAGGATGTGTAGCCTTGAAGACAATGTGAATGAACACATACTTGCAGAAATAACACTCACCATAATATGTTCAAGTAGAGAATCTATTGCCACAATGTTATCAAAGTATGTTCTGTGCGAAAAGAAGAAATGGTGCATTGAGATGTTGACAAATGGGAAGCTCTGATGACGTTCACATTCAAGACATGAAAGCTAAGTTGCCTAAAATGCAGTAGATTCTTTATATTCACTGAGCAAAACGTTGTATTTAATATTTGATCTGATTGTAAATGTAAAGACTCACTTTTGAGCCCATTTTTATTACGTCAATCACACTAAAAGAACAACACTGTGTAACTAAACTTTGAAGATGTCCTCATCAGTATTAATATAGTGTCAGGCCAAATGTCTCAACAGCAGCTCTTACTTTGACACATCTAGTAGGAAGTCATTAAGCTCCGTCTGTTTGGCGAGGCCTCTGCACACCTGGGGACCAGAGAGAATTTCGCGGTCATGGCCCGGCACGCACATGCGTCACACATTTCCTCACAGAGCAGCGAAAAACCATCACGCGCGTGCTGTTTCGGCAAAACCAACTCGATGTCGGCACACCGAGCCGCTGGCCTCCATCGAGAGGTTCAGTAACAGCGACGCGTGTTTTGCGGCGGGCGGCTAAACCCCCCCCGAAGCGCTGCAGCGTCTCACTGAGACCCGGAGGTCAACCGTGGCCCCTGCTGCAGTGGGACGCTGCGTCTCTGAGGTGCTCAGCTACATGTTGGTATGAAAACAGCCCTTAGTAGCGTAATGACGTCCTTGGGGAGTTGTTTGTAGGATCTACGGACTAGCTGATTGCACTGGGGTGAGCGACAAACCGGATCCGACACACGGTGGATTTACCCATTTAAACAAAGTCATCGGAGATCGTAATAAATGGGACGTTTTCTCAGACGAGTCCTCGGTGGAATTTTACAGTAGGGTTTGCTCACCTGCACTTGATGAATGGCAACTGATGCCCACGCTAAATTAGCTGTTGCAACCTGGAAAAGAAAATAGAAGATTAGCTCCAAAGAAATGTAGAAAAAAGAAAATAAATCAAACATAATTAGCACATCAGGCAGTGCGACACTCATAGAAGAGCCAGTTGGCCAACAGATTCAGAGCCACAAACACCTGCAGCACTGCAACATTTCCATTCCTACTATTGCAGATTACATATTTTAGCTGCATCTATAGATGTTTTCATATGAAAACTATCCATTATTTTACACGATAAACCAAACCCCAGAAATCTAATAGAGATTTGAAACAGGTGAACACCAGGCTAACTGTGGTTCTGTCAGCCTTGCTCTGTGGGTCAGACTGACCTCCTGGTGGCTGAGATTGAAGGGCTCTTTGCCCCACTGCCGATGCAGTTCCAGAATGGCAATGAGGTCCCCGATGGCGGTGATGATGGGGAGGCACAGGACAGAGTGAACATGGATCCCTGAGTCTTGCCCTGTGCCGTCGGGGAAGCGCTCGTCCTGCAAAACACAGACCAGCGAAGGCTATCTTCACCTCAAGTGCAAAGGGACGTTTAGCAAAGGGAATGTAGCTGTCACATCAACCGATTTAGTTGACGATTCAAACTTTATTTGCACTGTTTGATTGGTTTTAGCTTGAAGGTGCCCAACCAGGGTGGTGATGAGAAAGAACCAATAGAGGGAACATCCCAGCTATGCAGTGAAATGTTAGCTTCCTATGATAAGTCAATCTGTGCTGGTTGTGGGAAAACAGCCTCACCCCCATGATGTCCTCTACTAGCAGTGTTTTGTGAGTCTTGGCAACATGAGCGGCAACGGTTGTCCCAAATGCGATGGGGCCAGAGGGGATGAGGCTTGGAGGGCCATCCTTGGCCCCCGTTGGATTGAACAAACATAAACTCTAATGAGAAGCATAGATGAGAACAAAGAGGGAAACACACGAGGCGAGAGAGAAAAAAAAAGTAAATTACATGACCACAACTGAATGAATGTATAAAATGTAGCCAACAAATGTGCTCTGCACTTACATTGTTGCATTCTCCCAAGAAGTAAAGTGCAAATCCATCAGCTTTTGTTGCTGTAGCAAAAAGAAACACACAAGTCAGGATAGACAGTACAGACAATGTGAAAGTTTAAGTGTAAGGTCTCCAAAATAGATGTGTCCAACAATAAATGGCAGGTATACCTGAGAGTTAAAATGTGACAGGGACATGACAGCCCAGGTACAATTTAATAACAATCTATTAGCAATGTCCCACTTAAGGACAAGTGGGACACACTCTGACTGAGGGCTTTGACTGTGATCCACTTAATCTCATTCCCAGTCCTCCTCTCCAGTCCCATTCCACACTGATATACAGTTAATGTCACCTAACAATGTGACAACAGGGAGACCGCTGCAGCATCAGTGAATACGCCAGTCGTCAGAAGGTTAACGGGACGAGTGGTTTGGGTGAAATTAACAATTTACTCTAATGCATTTAGAAAGGTGCAACATATTTGATGTTGTGACCTGGAACTAAAACATTAAGAAACTTAAATGATCATTTAGAATAATGTTTACATTTCTTTGTGATAAGGTTGAATGGGAAGAAGAACTTGGACAATTCATTTCTGAGTCATTTTTGCTGGTCATTTTAGTCTGTTTTTTTCTTGCAGCGATGAGGTTGGGCCACAGTGGGCAATTCAGTCAGTGTCATAAAAATAAGTCCAATGAACTTCTATGAAAAGTACATCAAATTGACAAACTCTCAGTGTTACATTAAACGGTCGACCCCAGACGGTTTGACGTGATGTTTGTGAACTGGATCATGTCTCCTCCCACCTGTCTTGATGATGCTGCACAACTCATAGAGCAGAAGTTTGTTGTCTCCTCCTGTGTCCAGCCGCTGCTCCATGTAGCTGTTGAGTTCATACACCACACCCTGCACATTTGTGTCCTGGTACTGCTGGACACAAGACACACAGAAATTACTACTCCACAGCTTCACAAACACACTGAGATGTCATTTCAAAAGACGTATGACACAGGACCAGGTGAGGACAGCCTGCAACGCGCACCTGCACCCGGTCACCGGGCCATTCCCCACCACATGACCCATCACCCCAACCTTACACTCCCCTTAAACGGCCGCATTGTAGCCCGGGGATCCCCCCCCCTGTCCCACGAGGAGGCCCCCAGCTCCGATTAAAGCCCTGCCAAGTTCTGCTGCTCAGTCTCAGCTTAAAAGTGGGGCTATGTAAGAGGCAGACCTCCTGCCTTTGTACGGGGGGGCCAAAGAGCCGTCTATTTGTGCGCCTGCGGAGAGGGTGAGGGCAGGACGGCGGGGAGAGTGACGTACTAGAAAGCCTCCCCCGCGGGACGCCTTCTATCCTCCCGTATCCTGTTTGCACAGATGTATGGATGACGCACCGAGGGGTCGAGCGGCCCCACGTTTCTTTCCCCCACGGTGTGCAAAACTGCTTCCATCCAGCACTTGGCCCCTAGAGGGGTCATCGACACCAGGCCTGGTCGGAGCATGACGGTGTCAAGATGACAAAGGTGTGAAAATACACCTCCTGCCTATGATCAATTTGAACCCTAAACTAACTGGCCTTTGATCTAATGTTAATATCACCACTGTGATGCATCCAACCGAATTTACAGGTATTCATTTTTAAACTACTGCATTATTTTGATATGAGACAATGTCACTGTTTTACAGAAAGTGAACACATGGACAGACAAAAAAAGGCATTTAGTTAATTGGCATGTTCACTGAGTACAGAACGATATTTTCAGTGTAACTTAAGCAGTCATCGTTATTATTCTCAAATACAAACTCAATAAGTCACTTTAGTTAGCTTTAACAACGAGGGAGCAATTAAGGTGCAAATAAAGTAATAGAATAGCAACAGTGTATAAAGCTTGTCATATAAGTACACATAAAATGAAACTAAACCTACCCTGGTGACTTCTTTAGTTGATGTGTCATCTGTAAGTAGAAAATCGCAATGTTAAAATACAGCTTAATACAACATTTTAGAAATCAAAACATAAATTGATAACGAATGAAATTGTTGCCCACTGTGTTTACTATACTAATGCATTTCTTTTGTTAATAAGCAGGTGGAGAGATGATAAATTGAAGTGAGCTGCTGTGACTGTCGGTGGAAACCCGCTCCGTGCTCACGGCCCGTTGAGCAACACTCTCCATTAAGCGCTAGACGGCAGGTCTGTGTGAATATGCAAATATGAAGGCAGTCATTGGTGGAAACGGCCGTTCAAGCAAAAGCAAAAAATTGTCTGCGCAAAAAAGCTAAAAAAACACCACAGGAATCTGTTTCCTGGATCCTCAACGGTAGTCAGGTGAATGATAAATGAGGAAATACATAAAAGAGGAGACCAGTATATAAAGCAATAATATACATTATGTATACATTATGGATGAATACTTTATCCATCATTGATGCAGCGAGATGTTTTCTTAAATGATGTTCATTTTAAAACTGACTTGACAAGTGTAACACTTTGTGCAAATACCTGGCATCATTCTGGGCTGTTAGAGAGACAGCAGACACGTGACTATTGTCATACGTGATAACAATGAAAGCCTCGGCCAATCGTAACAGGATTCATAGTCTGGAAGCGCTCCTTGGGAGGGGAAAATAAAAACCCATCACACCGCTACAAGCGCTTGTTCATTACACAATGGGTCACCAGCAAACAAGAACAGTAACTGCTCTGATCTCTTTGGCAACGCTGCATGTGATCAAACCATACGAGCAATCTTTTAGAAGGATCTAGCGAAGTGCCGACTTGAGCTGGCCCTCTGTTGAAACAAGCCAACAAAGATGTGAAGGGGGAAAGTACAGCCAGCTTCATTGTTTGTTGTTTTAAACATTCCTCCACTATGCTATGAGTTTCCTAACTTAGCCATGAGAGCTATTTTAGAGTGAACCCCCGGCCGGCTGTGACGTCAATCGGAGGACAGAGAGCTGCACTTGAAAAGACTTCAAACCATATTAAATAAAAAAGAGGAGAAGAACAGACAGAACCTTTATTTTTTTGAATGACTTGATGAACAATGTTCTGACCCTTTAAATGACATATTTTACAAAAACAGTAAGCTTGTTAAAGACCTGTTAGAGGCAGAAGTCTACATTATATACATGTATATGTATAAATATATGTTGCTAGAAAATAAATATATGTTGCTAGAAAATGGCATAAAACAACACAATCGTACTCAGGAGCCATGTTTAGTGAATATGAAAAACATACAGTGGCCACATTTCCCTCACTGGCTTAGCTTTGATGTGGAAATTCAATGTTTACACAGTATGATGTAATGTGGTTTTCATGGTGTAGAATGGCTGGTGTACTGTATATATAATGTTTAATGTATAATGTGAAATAAAAGGATATAAAGACCTAGCAGGAAATTTACCTCACACTCCTTACATTAAATGATTTAATTTATTATTTTCAGTATTTACAAATAAGTACAGCTGCTTCAGTAATTGAAAGCTATGAGTGGCATCCAACCATGTTTCCTGTCAACCATGCTCAGGTTGGCAGGTGATGCACCTGCAGAAATGGCAAATATATAACATAATGCTACTGTAAGCTATTATTGCACTAGTGAAAATGGAAGAGGAAGTAGAGGAGGTGTTCAACGGAGGTTTTTGGAAGTGAAAATGTGTTTTTTTATTATTAAGGCGAAGCATAGGCGCACCATAAACCCTCGCCTACACTACTACAAAATAAAAGAGATGCCATCCGCATTGAGGTCAAAAAACAGAAAACAACAGAAAATAAAATAAAACTTAAGAAGACTGATTGATAGATGTTGACCTTTGTTAGCCTGTTGATGTCAGCTGCCACAATACGACTGTTGCTTCTTCTCAGCAACACATCATTGCCACTTAACATGCCCTGTGTCAGGTAAGATGCCGAACCCACCTTGCCTGGGAATCACTGATATGCAAAATCCAGTGCCCTTTAAAGCTGTCGCACTGGCATCGGTTTGGCTAGAAAAATACACTATATAAGACTCCAAAACAAATATATAAGAATTGTTTGACAAGTTTTGCAACAATAACATATTAGTTTCATCAGTTGTGTGTCGTGGGGATTCTCCCTAATGACACAGCTGCCCTGGGGCCGAGAGGAAAAGTATCTGTACAAGTGTGTGTGTGCATGTCTGTGTTTTTTATCACACTACAACGTGGTCAGCACTCAGAGGGACACAGACCAGGGCACCACTACATTTAAATGCATCAGTTGTCCGTTTGTGCTACTCTGCCTTAACAGGCAAGGCTCCTTTGAAGATATTATCGATAAAGTCATCCTATATAATACAATCTGATGCGGTTTATTGTCTAAAATCGCACATACAATCTTATAATATTGGGGAATATTTGTTCAGCAGGCAAAATGTATAATTAACAAACCCCATCAGTTGTTACAGATTTGTCAGTGTTCAACCAAAAACATCATCTGATTCTGCAACAAGGAGTCAAGCACACAACGTTTATATATACATTATAATCCAGGACAAAACCATTTAGATTATTATTGTCATCACAAATTTTCTTCTGAACATATTTATACTTTGTCGTCTGTTAGCAAGTTGCTTCCAATTAAAGCAAAATCAGTCTGACATTGTTTCCATTGAACATCCCTTTGAACATAACAAAGCACACAGAGCCTGCAAGTGTCACGGTTTGGGTCCATGTCTCGTTTTATTTTGTAGTTTCATGTCTCTTGTGTGCCTGTGTTAACTTCACTTCCTGCCTTGTCCCGTCTTCCCCTGTGATTGTTTCCACCTGTGTCCAATCACCTGCACCTCCCCTGTGTATTTAAGCCCCGTCAGTTTCTCGTCTCGTGTCGCGTCATTACATGTTGTTGGTGTATGGTCCTGGACTCTGTCTGCGTTTTGGACCCTTTTTTCGGATTTTGGATTTATTAAAGAATACCTTTTTTGGAACTTTGCGTTTGAGTCCTTCCTCTGCCTGCCTGCACCGGTCTTGACAGCAGGTCTATAATATTTATCAATATTCAACTTTATTACGTTATGGTCTGATTAAATCAGACAATATGAGAAGTTGACTTGGAGTTCCAAAGGCGTGAAGTATATTATCTGCTAAAACACAGTGGTCACATGGTTGTAAAAAAAAAAACATCGACTTCTATTAACATGATAATTCTATAAATTAATTAAGACATTATGAATCAATACTGTGTAAAGTGCAAATAAATAAATATTGAGCACTGATCACTTAATCTACTTTTTTGGAAACCAGAGTGAAAGAAGAGACTGAGACCATTTCTATTGCCTTCCAACGGCCAGCCAGTGGTGCACAGTCACGTGCACAGTCACATGCACTAAATACACGCCGAACTTGCCCGCCTGTGACAACAAAGCAGGCAGAAGCACGAGGGGAAGGCCCGCACAGAGGGAGATCGACTTCAGTCTCTGCTCAGGTAGACGTTACATTATATCTTTGATATTTGTTTGATGCTTTATTACTGCAATCGGAAGGATACGAAAGGATTTGTGGAAGCACTCCGAACATACCAGCAGCCCGGGCAAAGGCCTTTCAGCTGGTCAGGGTCTAATGTGCACTTCATCGATCCGCCGCAGGTACACAGCCGCCCACGGGACGGTCAGCCAGCAGTGAAGCAGTGGACCTATAGTCCCCCACTTTATTTTTTTTATACCTGTCATATCAATCTGTCCTCTCAAAGAGACTTGCTGTTTAAAAACAGCGAGTTGGTGTAAAATTGTGACACTTAACAACTTTGAGGAATACAAAATGTTTTCCTTCTACTGAGGGCTGTGCAGGAGGCCTCCTCCTCCCTCCTGACGTAAAGCCCTGCAGGTGAGACAGCTCTTATCACGGTGCCGGGGTGTGAGGTTCTGCTACACAAGCACATCTTTGTCTGTGCCGAACGCATCTGAGAAACAGCATCAGCTGCTCAGCGGCTCGGCGGTGCTCCTGCCCTCAGGAGGCTGGGCCTGCAAGGCCTGGGACTCACACACACACACACACACACACACACACACACACACACACACACACACACACACACACACACACACACACACACACCTCTCCAACGCCGCCCTCCGTCACCAACACGACGAGGGGGGCCGTCACGTCAGGGGGAATCCGGATTTTTAGTGGCGTTCTCATCATGAACACTGAGTTTGTTTGCATTGCTGCTGAACTGAGATATGATAGTGGATTACCACTTACGTTATTTATCCACATGCCAGTTTCATGTTAATATCTTGGAATTAAGTCATGTGATTATTTTCCATATTCTCTGACCAAAATGTCAAATCGCAGTCCTTGGTCAGATATATCTCATTTATATATTTTATTGAGGAGATATCTGATGAGACCAATAGCTAATGTAGCTTTGTGCGTTCTTGGAATTATAAGCGCAAATACGGACTTTAACACACTGCAAACTTTAATCCAGCCTTCATTCAGAACTTCATCAGCGGACATTTCAAATTCGAAAAGCGTAGCACAGTCTGACTAGTCGACACAGAAGATGTTTACAGCGTGTGCGTGTTTGTGTGTGCGTGCGCTGCATTGTAGCTTTACTTTACTTTTGTATTATCAGTGTGCAAATGTGAAGGTGTTTTTCTGAAATCAGAGTCTGTGACATCACCTTTGGACAAACACACGCGCACACACACACCTGTGTCTCTGTGTACAAACAAACTGATTTATGTCATCCAATGTAGCCCATCACATGATAAGTGAGAACGAGACAGGCTGCAGGGTCTGCTTCCAGGAAACAGTGGTTATCTCAGTGACCATCACATGATGACGGCTCCTGCTGCACACACTAAGAATAAAAAGCAATCTGATCTCCACAAAGGTTCACTGCGAAAAATTGAAATCAAAATCCATTTTTTTGGAATAAATTAGCTACTTCTATCAGCACAAATACATTTAGAGGAGAGATTCAGCAAGTTCCAGCAATAATATTAACACTATGACCATTTAGTCAATGTACTGAAGCAAGATGAAACAATGCTCGTTGCCATGTGAGTGGATACAACCCCCTGAAGGCTCAACAGTGGGTCCTAAGTGTCCGCTAACAGAGGAAGTGGACTTGTTGAGTGATATTGCTGATGTGATGTTAACATCAACCAAGAGAGAGTTGTCTTCTCGTACAGCTCCAGAGCCCAACTGCACGGAGACAATGGTTGAATATTGCTACTGCATTTTGTTAAGCGCAACTCGTGGATACAATCATTGTTTACGCCACCATTTTACCATGGCAAGGAAATTCTGTAGTAAACACAGAGGTTCATTTGGTCCCTTCAACTGTAGATTTATGGGCAATTAAGCATTTCAACTTTGCATGGAGGGAATTGAGTTTGAGTCATGAAAACGGCTGAGAAACACTGCGGTGAGGCTGAATGTGCGCTTTGCTCTGCGTGGGCCTCGCCCGCTCTGCACCGAATCAACGTCTCTGCATGCAACTGTCCATACGCATCACGTAATAAACTGTTCCAAAATGTGACAAATCTGTCCTCCGCCAGTTTACCGCTTCACTTCAACACATCCACACCCTGAGCCAGAGCAAACCCCCCCCCCCCCCCCTCCCCCTCCCAACCATCATCCACACTCCTCCCCTGGGCCCCCTTCAGCCGGCTGCATGTCTCTGGAGGTCGCCTCTGACGTCAGTAGCTCAACCGGGCAGAAGGCCAGCCCTGTGGGCCCTTGATGGATGCGGATGGGCTGAGAAACAGTCCCCTGTGTGTGTGTGTGTGTGTGTGTGTGTGTGTGTGTGTGTGTGTGTGTGTGTGTGTGTGTGTGTGTGTGGAGTGCACGGAACAGACTTAACTTGGCCCGCTCAAACACATCTAATGACCCATAAACACTCGACAGGACCGTTCCTCTGCCATTCTTCTGTCTATCACAAACACCGATGATTGAAGGAGAAAAACGCAAACATCAGTGATTTATACGGCAAATGGCCGGGATAATAAACACAACCCGCAGAGGCACACGGGTCATTCCTGTGTCTTTAAGAAAAAACGGCTTTAGGTTTTCAGTGCAATGAAAACAGCAAATGACTGACTGTGTTTGTGGTTGACTCCTATGAGATTATGTAGCTAAAAAGTATAAACATTTGACCAGAGCAAAATATAACAGAAATCCCAAATCTGATTCAATAACCTGAAATCCGCTGATCCAATCATAATGACACAGGGATCCAGAATGCTTCGGTCTGTGTGTGTGTGTGTGTGTGTGTGGGAGTGGGAGTGGGTATACCTGCAGGCCTGCTGCTGGTCTTCTTCTTCAGCCATCTGTCCAACGTCTCTGCGCTCACACTCTCCAACACAAAGTCATCCAGCATCTGCGGGTGAAGCGAGAGGTAGGCCTTCACTTTCTCATCCGTCAAGCCTGAAAAACACAGAAATACAAAAAATACAAAAACATTTTGGCTCTAGCACATCACAGCTTTATTCATGACTGTTGCACAAAATAATGAAAAAGGAACAGCTGTAAGACGACGCAAACTTAATATGACGCGCTGCCAGCCTTCCAGCCTTCCCCCCAAAACAAAGAAACAGCCGAAGGTCATCTCCTTCTCTTTGCGCAGCGCCTACGTTCCAGCTGTGAGATAGCCGGGCCAGCTCGCCTATGTTTACCATAGTCTCCAGGGACAGGAGCCCCCACCAGAGGCAGCAAGATAGAGGAGGACTTGATTGTGCTTAATAGGCAATTGGGTTCTTGAGAGCTCGCTAAGTGCTGCTGTTTACTGTCTTTGTTGTCAAAAAAGCCATTTGCCAGACCATCGTTGAGGGGAAAGTTGTTTTTAATACACCCGCTGACGTTCTAAGAGGCCGCCGCCATGCACCAGGAAACCATGGCGTTTAGGTCTCTCACACAAATGGAGAGTGCTTCTCATTCAGAGACTTTGGTCTAAATTCAGCCACGAGACGCCATACACATAGTGAGAAATGCTGAAATGTTGACGTAAAATACAACCGAATGTAAAAAAAACAAATCCTACAGCCAGGTTGAATTTACATTCTATGGTATGAACACAGTAATTATAGCAGATGAGGGTGGAACACAGCACACATCGTTATATATTTTTACACACAAACATACGTGTAAACAGCATGACAATGTTGTGTGTTTGTCAATGGTAATGTTCATGTCAGGATGAGGCAAAGGCCGGACCGTTGTGCCAAATGATCAAATAAAAGCAGATCTAGGATTTTAAAGCATCCACTTTAGCTGCAGGTAACTTGTGGATGTCTTTACAAAGTGTTTTTGCTCTTGAGGAATATCGACTCTAATTTCATTTTAGAATCAGTGCTTCTGACTGTTGAACAGTTTCAGTAGCCACCTTCAACCTTTGATACATTCGCTCTGAACAAATAATTTGATCTTCAGCTACGATGGATCATCTGCTCACTGTGTGTGTGTGTGTGTGTGTGTGTGTGTGTGTGTGTGTGTAGGTCGAGCAGGCACGTGGTTGCAGGCAAATAAGGCAAACAGAGGTGGGGGTAAGTTTAAGGGGTGGTGGACGCTGCGGTCGGACGCTGTCCAGACACGAGACACAGATCTTCAGGGACTGAACGCCTCACGAGACTCCTGGCCAGCTCTGACGCACATGGGCCAAATATGGCTTAATAAATCAGGGAAAGTTAAAGGGGGGGGGGAAGGGTGGAGCTGCAAGGGACACTAAGACACACACACAGGAGTAAAATAGAAGCGCCGCAAAATACCCTCACAACGTTGTCCTATTTGAAACAAAGACGGCATTGTGATTAGTGACACTCCAAAAAAACATTAAACACAAGGAGGCTGTATTAATTTATGAATACAGGTTTTGTGTCGAAAATTATTCAACTATCATATGTGTGCACGTGAACCAAAATAGTCAAATGTCCTATTTCCATGGGGCAGAAACAAATGGCTGGCAATTTTAGAGCGAGCTTATAAATGGTTTCTAAAATGGTGTTCTGGGTGCCTCCCCGGGCTGAAAAGGGCCATCCTACACCCAGGCAACACCACGGCCCTCTAAAGCAGCCACTAATTATTTCTGATCAATAACTCAACCCAGAACTTGTATTTTTGGCTGATGCACTTTAAAAAAAAATTACAAAAAATGTATTCAATGTGCGACCAATTCTTGAATTTATTCACACCATAAGAGCAGGTACAAAAATAATCACCGTAAGGCTTACAGTTGTCCTGCATATCTACTTATTATAGATTCTGTAAAATGACCAAAACCAACAATGTGTTATTTTGTGGTATTTCTTGATGCTGTCACCTCCAACCCCATCAGTCCCCACTGGAGACATAAACATAAAAGAGGGTACAAATAAATGCTGCCCAGCTGGACATTGTAGTTTTATTTAAACATCACTCAAAAAGGAGTAAATAGTGTGGCCGCAGACTATTTTCAGCAACGGATGTGTACATCTGAGGCGTTCTAATGAAGGAAAAGTCATTCAACTATTATCATACTACGAGTGAAGAGTCAATGCCCTGCGCTCACATTAACGGAAGCCGGTGCACATGACAGGAAAGCCTTCAAGGGTCGACTTCCCCCCCCCGCCCCCCCGGGACGCTCTTGATACTTTCTGTTCACCGTACAGACTTTCCACAGCTCATCCTGATGGGACCGCAGTGACACCCGGAGCTGTGGGACAGGCGTCAGCGTCCTGGGACTTTGACTGGTCAGACAAAGGTGCGGCCAGATGTGTCCCACATGCTGTGGTCCAGAATGGTTCACCCCACTGGGAATCACATCTGCTCTCTAAATCAGGAGGGAGAGACCGCTGTGGTAGAAGCAAATGCTTGGGGACTGCTTTTCCCGGAGCTTTTTTTTCTCTTACCTCAGTCAAATTTCCACATGGGCCAACGCTGCTGAAGACGATGGCGTAGTCAACATAAAATAGCACTATGTATTACACCTCATTAAAGTAATCTCATTTGAACAAAACATGTCCGAATCCTCATTATCCTTTGCCTTCTTTTGATCACAACATATATAATTGTCTGTATACAGCCCGATGTGCAAAGACTGTGACCCCCTCCAAAGATAAATCTCTGTGGTTGCAAGATTATTAAAAGGGTAGGGAACAAACTTTTGCTTATGACATACATTTGGACTTTTCTCAGATCCTTTTGTGAAATATTGGGCCTTGAATTTTCATGTAAATGAAACCATGTGTCGGAAGCCAAAAGGGATGGGAACCACTCGTTTATTCTTTTGCATATTGTATTTTCCCTTCTGAAATGTAGTGGAGTAGAAGTATAGCATAAAATATAAATATTTATGCAAAGTTCCTTACAGTGTACTTAAATACAGGGACCTGCATTCTGAATGAAGCCTCATTTGGGCAAAAGCATTTAGTTGGGAAGCTCCTCGTTGTGCAGCTCCGAAGCCATTTAGCAGAGATTTTGGTGCCTGACTCAGACTTGGACTTCCTGTGTAGAAACTGAAGTTCAGTGAGGTATTGTTGCATAACACTTATCTTGACTGCAGCACACCACACCCTGGGCCTGGGAAGGGGAGGCCAACCCGGTCTCAGTCTGTCTGGGTCTCTGCGCTCGCACATCCAAGTTACAGTGCGAGCGCGCTCCTGTTTGACCCGGAATGCGCTTACAGACAGCCCGGGCCGCCCACCTTTATGCCGCTGATATGGAATTTCAGCCATTGAGCAAGGTCTTAAATGTGCTTTCATTCAATATTATTTCATACTTAATTAGTTTGAAAAGCAACTTCAAAGTATTGAAACGAACATCAGCTTTGAAACCTGACGCTGCGAAGATGTCATATGATTTATAAAGGGTAATAATGTTACAGATGGAAATTTATCAATGACACAGGAAAGCACCCTGGGTATTTCTGACGCTGCATTTCTTCATAGGAAACTCCTCAAAAAAAGGGAAAGAAGATAAACCCGAATGAAGGAAGGGCTCGTGTCTCTCTGTATCATCAAGCCCGTCCTTATTCCACAATTTACATTCCTTTTGATTTCCTTCCTCTGAGACCCGACAAACAGAACTTGGGTTTGCTCTGGAAAGCTTTAGCTGCTGATCAACTAGTCTGCTTTGAAAATCGCATCAGGATTGTTGTAATTTATGTTCAAAACTTTAAAGTTAGGACGATAGATAGTAAACTTATGTCTAGTCGGACTAACCTCTTCCCAAAATAGAAAGGTACACTCTGAATCCCCCTGCCAGGTGTGTCTTTAGTTTCTTGTGATTGGGTGAATACAATCCACCGTTGGCTCACTGCAGGTCTAGACACCAATAAGCTGTAAGTCGTAAAGCAGTGTGTTTACTGGCAGTTTGGCTCGCCATTAGCCAAACACACTGCAAACCGTTATTCCCTCCCTCGGAGTGCACAGTGGCAGAAAGGTGGTCGCTGATGCACTCCGCTGCGGGTTTTTACCAAGTAAGAGTAGTGAGGGGGGGGGGGGCGGGGGGAGTCAACAGG